>NW_026624118.1:16350-18625 GCF_030028575.1 Malurus melanocephalus | reverse complement strand
TGGATGCCCAGTGGCTCTGTCCCTGGTGTCTGGCTGTGGTGGAATGCTGCCCTCAATCCCTTTCCCTGCTGGAAAGGGCCATGGTCCCTCTGTCCCTCAGGAGAGGCCAAATGCAGTGACACTTTTAGCAGCCTCCATGAGCCTTCTCTATTGTGCTCCTGCCTGAACACAGAGCCTGTGTAACAGCAAGCAATGTTTGTCCCTCACATCTCTTTGGTTTTGTGCTTCTCTTGTAGCATCTCCTCCCAGTACTCYTCCTCCATGTCCTCACATTCCGGCAGA
The DNA here is from genome assembly GCF_030028575.1 of Malurus melanocephalus. Classification (NCBI taxonomy): domain Eukaryota; kingdom Metazoa; phylum Chordata; class Aves; order Passeriformes; family Maluridae; genus Malurus; species Malurus melanocephalus. Next base: position 18,343 of record NW_026624118.1, on the reverse strand, counting down.
GATGGTAAGAATCCACCTTTCCCCTCAGCCTGCCTCCTTCCCCTTCCCCTTCCCTGTCAAAGCAGTGTTTAAAACAACACTTTCCAGTCCTTTGTGGAATTTCCACCAGCTCCCTTAGAACGTCTGACAATTTCTTTAGAAATTTCTCCCCTTCCTGCCAGGAATAAATGTCCCCCTCTCCTTTGCAGTGGTGACATCGTCCCGCCAGGTGCGCACGATCGTGGAGGAGGTGCAGGACGGGAAGGTGGTCTCCTCCCGGGAGCAGGTGGCACTCACCACCCGCTAGGACAGCTCCTGGTTCAGGAGAGCAGCGAGCTGAGCCAAGCAGYGCCCGAGGCCGTGCGTGGTCGGGTCGTGTCCCAAAACACTCCCTTCACCCGCTCCTCCAGCCTGTGTTGCCCTCATTCCATGCAGGTGTCTCTAGACACACTGAATAAAGTTTTTTGTCCTCGCTCGTGCAACTGCAGACTTGTCTGTCACTGCCACACGATCCCTCAAAGCCTCCACGGTCTGTGCTCATGCCAGGGAAAGCCCTGAAAAACAAAAAGAAGCCAGTGAGAGGAGGAGAGTGGAGGGACATGGGTTCCACCTGGAGGGACGGGGGTTCTGCTTGGGACAAATTTAATTTGAGACAGCTTTTTCTAATTAACCCTGTGCTTGGAAATACATGGGATTGGCTATGACATAARTTGTGTCAGTGATAAAAAATGAAGGCAATTATAGCAGGAGGAGGTTTGAGGTCAATGTGCCACGYGACTGATAATTAARGCCAACACAATAAAGCTCAGTTCTSTWAMYYYTKGGRWYMWWAAAAARTCACTTTCTCCTGTAATATGAACTTAGATGACTTCAGCAAGACTGCTGCTGTCAGGTATTCCCTGAGACACGAGGCCACAGTCACCCCTACAGGCCTGCTCTCTCTTAGGACAGTTTAAATCACACTATCAGGCACCAAAACTTTTCACCAGGCTGTTCATGCTGCCCCGAGGCTGCACTTAAGAGSAACTAAAGTAACCATTGCTTAATCTGCACGGGGATGAGTAGCAATAATTTTTATCACTTTTGGGTGTAGCAGATCACTGCTAAAACCCTTCCTGAAACACTCGAGGTAGAAACGGCGCCTGAGGCTGAGCTGCCGCTCAGGATTAGTGACGCAGTTGGGCAGCAGCAGGTTCTGGCTGTGCCTGTGCCCACTCGTCTGCTGGAGAGTGACTGAGGGAGGGCTAGAGAGGAGAAGAAATTATTTTATTTTTTTCTTTGTTATTTTAAATAAAAAAAAACCTGATGGAATCGTTTAGATTCAACTTCTTGCTTCCTAGTCCGTGGTAGCTGGGAGCCCTGTCCATGCCACACCTCAAGGACACAGATTTGGGGCTCAGAKCAAAGGGAACAGTTTGCATTAAATCAGCTTCCCTTAAGCAATGGACATAAGGCTCCTGCAGCTGAGGCTCAGCTCGACTGTCCTTTGGGGTGATCAGTGGTTTATTCATGGTCCCTCATTCTCCCCACAGCATTACAGTCCCACTGAGCACTCCCAAAGGTGCTCCCTGGCCCCGGCAGGTTTRGAAAGAGCTGATGATGTCATGCTGGGCATGACAGAACAGGAAAGGAGATCGAAGAAGTGGGGAACMTGCCAGGTGTTTCCAGAGAAGGGAGTGTGAGATATTATCATTATGTATCATCATTCAGCAGTTAAAAGGGCAGGAAATGAAACAGCAGAGTGCAAAGTTCATGGACTGTACTGTGCTTCTCCCTTTGCTGGAATAACAGACTTTCCTTGGAGAAATAGGAAGTCTTCCAGGCCAAGTGAACCAGTGCTATCGCAAAAATGAAAAGCAGATCAMGCAAAAATGTACCTGAGCCTCAAGCTGTCTCAGACTGTCTGGCAGCGGGCAAGGCTGCAGACTGGAAATCCTGAACAAACTGCCCATGTGATTAGTTTTGTTTTGCTTTTTTGGCTTTCTTTTTTTTTTTTTTTTTTTTTTTTTTTTTT
>NW_026624118.1:0-16214 GCF_030028575.1 Malurus melanocephalus | reverse complement strand
TTGTTACATTTTGGTTGTAAATGGCAGCTTTTTAAGTCTTGAGCCATCTGCAGAATGCCCCTAGTGTATGAATACAGAAAAGCTTTCTGCAAACCACAAATATAACTGATTAAATGTAAGTAGGAGGTAAAAAAAAAAGAAAACCCATCAGTCCTAGAGTAATTGGCTCTGCTGGCAGCATAGGGAGACTTCTGCAGACAAAAGGGCACAGGGCAGAGATTGATCCAGCAGAACACCTAAGGCATCTCTGGTATCCACCACCCTGTGCTATTTACATCTCTCAGCAGGAACAGCCTGAGATGAAATCCTGAGGAGAGCTGGGAGAAAAGCTGGGAGAGCTGATGGAAGAGCCAGGTTTGTAATCAGTGGATKCAGCTCCCCTGGGAGGATCTTATCAGGGGATATTCATCAACATATATTTGCATCAATGAAAAAGGYTTTAATTCTGCATACAGCTCAGTGTAACCCTGTTATCACAGAAGGGAGCAAAGTCCAAGCTCAGCATAAGTGATCCCTTCGTGCCATTACAGTGCTCTGAAGAAGGAAAATACCACAGAACCATTAAGTAATCTATTGCTTGTACTTCCCTCTTTGCTACACATATTTGTGTCCGTGAAACATGGAAAAAATTTCTCTCCAAGAGAAGGACAAACTGGTTTTGGAGAGCATTTTTCAGATCTGCTGCAAGCACAAGAAGAAAAGCCTCGTTAGGATTCAGCTGGGAATTACAGTGGCAATTCCTCAGTGAATGGACAACAAAATGAAAAATGGAAACTATGAATGTCCTTGAAAGGTATTTCATGACTGAGAGATAAAGAGAAATCTATGGGATATGCCTGTGTCAAGTGTAATATAAAATARCAAGAATACTGACAATTAATAATACTGAAATAAACATCATCTTTCCAATCTTTAAAGCCCCATGTTGTACTCAGAAGGTTGTTTTTACAATGCCCTCGAGCGGGATGATTATTGTTATTATTGTTTCCATCCCACAAAGCATGAAATTGAGACTTGGWGGAGATGAATGATTTGCCTGGAGTGACTTGCAAAGCTGGGATCAGAGCCTGGAGCACCTGGTGTCACCAGCGAGATGGAGATGAGTGTCAGKGCAGCCAATGACAGGCTGACAGCAAATGGCGTGACAGGTACATACCCAGCCAGATAAGCAAATACTTTGTAAATACTTTGTAAATTGAGAACGGCAGGATTTTCCATAGGTGTAACATGGAAATTCAGCTGACAGTGAGCAGAGAGGAGCTCGGGCTGCCTCCAGGTGAGTCCCTCCCTGCCCAGGCTGGCAGTGCCCGGCTCCAGCTCCTCTCCTGGCCCTTCCTGTGCCTGGGCACCAGCAGGGACATGGGGTTTGGTGCCATATCAGAGTCATCGAGACCCCAGGGAAGTTCTCTTGGATATGAAAACAACTGGTGGTTCAGGGAGTATTTGTAATAACGTGAAATGCTGGATCTCCTTCTCAGGGGCACATTATACTTCACCTGCATTAGCTTAAGAAACAGTCTTCAGCTTTAAATAATCCCGAGACTCCCAAAGGATTTTCCTCGAGGGAAAGCTAATCTTTCTCATTTTCATTGCCCTGTTGAATGTGATAATTCTGCTGCAGAGCACTCCTGGGAATACCTCCAGCATGTCCATCCTCTGCCACCACCCCACTCTCCATCACCCAGCCCAGGACGCCCATGGAAACCTGAAGTATAACCCCCGTCTTTCTAATTTTTACCAAGCTAATTACGTGGGAGCAACACCTTCGCCCGGGGGAGGCTCTTCTGCTCATTTGTTACTCGAAGTAGTAATTTTTCCTGGTCAGACCTGCGCTGCTGTTCCTGAAATGCCCGCGGGAGATCCTCGTGTGCCGTCATTCCTCTGCTCCCCTGTCATTCCTCTGCTCCTCTTCCTCCCCTGGGGCACAGCGTTGCCTGCCAGGGGCTCCCAAGTCAGGTGAGGACAGAGCATCAGAGCATCGCCCCTGGCCCCCTGAGAGGATGTGGGGAGCAAATTTCCGTCTGCAGACTCCAGCCAGGAAGTCAATCAAAGTTAATTCTGGTCAGAGTCTTCCATTAGGCATGGAGATCCCATCATTAGCAGATCTCCTCATCACAAAGTGAAAATCTCTTTGATAAAATGAGGGCTGTGACTGCTGGCAGGGCTTGACATTTGTTCTTGTGTAAAAGCAAGAGCTGGGTTAAAATTTTTTTTTGAATTTTGGAAAGAAAAAAAGCTGCCATGAAGAACACACAATTCCAGGAAAATCAATAGTGAAGTCACTGTTCTCCTTTGCAAAAGCTGTGGAAATTTGAATCACCTTTGGTAAGGACTGAAGTTCCGAAAGTAAGAAAGAAACATGGACATCTCTGCTTAATTTGAAAAAAAAAAAAAATTGAAAAAAACCCTCTGTGGGTTTTTTCCTCATTGAAAAAATCCCAGAGTCACAGGATGGGTTGGGTGGGGAGGGACCTCAAAGACCATCTCATTCTACCCCCCTGCCATGGGCAGGGACACCTCCCACTAGACCAGGTTGCTCCAAGCCCTGCCCAACCTGGCCTTGAAAAATGAAGGACCATAGAAATCCTGATTAAATTAAATTGAATGGTTGTTCAGCAGTAATTTTATAATTCTTTGATGGAAAAAAGACTGCTTGTGGTCAGGCTGCAGGTGGCCTGGCTGCTGCTGTGGCACCAGAGAGCCCTGGCACCGGCTTCGCTTCCTGATGATGGTTCTAACAAAGGATGGCACCCACRGAACCACCACAGAGTCCAGCAGTGCTGGATTTGCAGTGTCAAGATAAAATTGAGCTTAATGAACTTGCCCAAATGGCAGAAGCAATATTTGTGAGCCATGCTTCACCTGACACATCCATTATGCCACGTGTCCAGGTGACCTGGATGCCAAACCCAAAGCTGAACCACACGTGGGAGAGAGGCAGCCAATATTAGCATGGCTATATTAATGTTATTAATAAAATGAAAGATTTGGATGACAAAACATTTTAATTATTTCTCGTCTTCCTCAATTCAGCATTCCAGGACTAAAAAATAAGTTTAATAAATTTTTTAAAAGACATTTTCTATTGCTCTCTCTAAAGTTAACACCTAGATGGTATTTGGAGAGTTTTCATGGTGCTGGTTGCAACTGGGTCAGACCTCTGTAAGGTCAGGCATCTCCTGAAATTGTCCCCATTACTGTTTCAGAAATATTATGAAACATCCTGAGTGACAGCGAATATTCAGTGAAACTGCATGTTTGGTGTCCAGGAAATATCCTTTTGTACTTTGGATAAATATCTGACCATTATGTCTACCCATGAAAGCAGCATAACAAAGCCAGACCTCTGCAAGAGGATGTTTTTATGGATGCAGATTGAATACAAAGAAGAATGAAGACAAACCATCCCTGGTACATTCCAGTGCAATATTCCCCTGTGCTCTCCCAGAGTATTTGAGATCCACTGACCCCGACCAGGGGCTCATCCTGGAATGGGTCAAACCTTCACTGCACGGCCCAGGGTGGTCTCCCAGCCCTGCTGCCAGGGATTGAGGGCAGCTGAGAGAGGGGGCACCCTCTCTTTTGGTCACAAAGGGGTCGGACAGGCTCTGTCAGATAGGATGCCTTTCCCACAGCTTTCACTTTCCGGGTAGACTCRCCCACGCCAGGGATGGATAATTGTTGTGGTGTTTCGTTCCCCGGGCACTCTTGGGTATCGTCGGGTTTTTGTGTCACTGTTGTTGAGTTGTCATCACAAGTCAGACCTGATGATTCAGGAAGTAACATTTTTGATGTAGTTTTGAAACACGCTTCTGTTAACCAAAGCATCTTTGTGTTGTGGGATTTCTGGAGACAAACGCCTTTGGGGAATTATTTCCGGCTGAGAAAAAAAAAAAGAAAACACCTCCTTAGCCAGGTCACAAGGAGGAAGAATAAACAGCACTTCTCCAGCGGCACGATCCACAAGGACTGGTATAAATAGAGGACCAGGGGACAGAGGGATCACAGTCAGATCCTGCAGCGAGCTGAGCACTTGCCTTGGGCTCTGTCGGCTCCGCACCCACACCATGAGCTGCACTGTCAGGCAGGTTGTCACCACCTGCTCCCAGGGCAGGGGCAGCGCTGGCAGCAACGCGGCYGGCACCGGCAGGAGGGTCTCCTCTGCCTCCTCGGGGAGACACGCTGCCTATGACTTGGGTGGGGTGGTTGGCAGCTTCTCCGGTGGCAGCGTAAGCGAGGGATTACTCGGGAAGCAGCTGAACGCCGGCAGCGCGGCCGGTGGGAGCTTCGGAGCCACCCAGAGGGCTTGTTCTGTCCTGGGATTCAGCGGTGGAGGCATCTGCACTCGGGCTGGTGGTGGCTTCTCCAGGGCCGGTGCTGGCTGCGGGGATGGGATCCTGTTTGCTAACAACGAGAAGGCGACCATGCAGAACCTCAACGACCGCTTGGCCTCATACCTGGACAAGGTGCGGCTCCTGGAGGGGGACAATGCCGACCTGGAGTGCAAGATCAGGGAGTGGTACGCCAAGGTAGGGCCCAGCTGCGAGCCACGGGACTACAGCTGCTACCACAAGGAAATTGAAGACCTTCAGAACCAGGTAAATCCTTGTTTGTCAAGAAAATCCTARTATTTCCTTGGGCTTGGCTTTCACACATGCGTAGAGCCCTGTCAAAGGGCAGAGRCAGTGGCTCTGGAGGGGCAGGTGAAGCCATGGTTTATATGATGTGATGGTGTGTGGGAGGGGGATTCTGCATTTACTGAGAACTGATGCTTCAGAACAGCCAGCTCCATGTAGCTGGCAATGAATTTCCCTGCTGTGATCCCACCTAACTGAATAACAACCCCAATATATGGAATCATTATAAAATACCCCAGGTAGGGGATTCCTCCAGGGTTTTCTGGAACCAGAGGAAGCTGCAAGCTCACATCTCCTTTATGTTTGTTTTCCAGATCCTTTGTGCAGCCATGGAGACTAACAAAATCCTTCTGAAYATTGATAACAACAGGATGACTGCTGATGACTTCAGGGTGAAGTGAGTACAATCTGCTGGTTCACAGAAGGGCAGGTGAGGGGTGGTGATGGGGAAGTCCCAACCCTCTGCCTGTCACACTGTGCAGAAAAACACAGATCTCTGATACCACTGGCAATATTCATACCACTGCATGCCTGAAATGAAAAAACTCAATCCTAATTTTCTTCCCCTGACSTCAAGTGAAGGGCTTGCTGTCTTTGCTGATCTCTCTTTGCTGCCTGTGGTTTAAGGTACGAGACCGAGTGTGGTCTTCGGCAGAACGTGGACGCCGACATTTGCAACCTCCGGCCYGTCCTGGACCAGCTGGCCAGCTGCAAAACCGACCTGCAGCTKCAGTGTGAGGCTCTGACGGAGGAGATGTGCTGCCTCAAGACCAACCACGAGGAGGTCAGCTCTCTCAGGGAATTCWGAAGAGGAAGGAAAGTCCCTCCAAGGGTGGATATTACTGACAGAGTTGGTGAATTCCCTGCAGGAAATGAGCTGTCTGAGGAAACAGGCCACTGGGGATGTGAGCGTGGAGGTCAATGCCTGCCCTGGCCCTGATCTCAGGAAGATCCTGGAGGATCTGCGGTGCCAGTACGAGACRCTGATGGAGCGCAACCGCAAAGAGACGGAGCAGTGGTACGCCTGCAAGGTACCCAGCTCTGCCCCTGGGGGAAAGGGAAAAATGAGGGATTAGGTGTCTTAATAACAGCAAGTGTGTCTGATGTGCTCAGATTTAACTACACTGCCTGATTTCTGTGTTGTGCCCATGGCAGAGGGGCCTCCACATGGTGTCACAGGGTGAGAATGGAATGAACTGAGCGTCAGCTTTGGACATGTGGGGTGTGGGGAGGCCCTGGCCATCACAAGATGCAGCAGGGAGGTGAGCAAAGGGCTGTTCTTTTCTGACTTTGCAGGTGGAGGAGGTGAATCTGGAGGTGGTCACAAGCAGCCAGGAGATCGAGTCAAGCAACAAGCAGGTCACGGAGCTGAGACGTCAGCTGCAGGCCCTGGAAATCAACGTGCAAGCCCAGCTCACCATGGTAGGAAATGCCACGACAATTCACAGCTCCAGCTCTCGTGATCAGGGCTGTAGCTGCAGCAAACCCAGGTACCTGTGTGTTGATTTTTTTCTCAGAAAGAAAACCTGGAATCCTCGCTGGCGGAGACCGAATGTCGCTACAACAAATACCTGGCTGAGCTGCAGAACCAGATCTCCTGCGTGGAGCAGCGGCTGGCTGAGATCCGAGCGGAAATGGAGTGCCAGAACCAGGAATACAAGACCCTCCTGGACGTCAAGTGTCGCTTGGAGCAGGAGATCCAGACCTACCACTGCCTGCTGGAGGGMGGCCAGCACGACATCATGTAYGCAGACAGAKCTGGGCACCCCAAAATCTCTGTGCTTTGCCTTACAGGGTTATGAAAATTCATGATTTTGGTAGTAAAAGCAGCACTTGGTGAGGAACCAGTGCTGACCTGTTATCAGAGAGGGTCCATTAGCAAACTATGAGGATTTGGCTCTGATGAATGTCCAGGGAGCACTCCAAAGACCATTCTTGGGCCAGAGAACAGTCCCTGGCACAGTGCAGCAGCTTTTTAAGGGCAACTTCCCCAGGAGCTGGGCAAGGTCCCCTACAAACAGTCATGTAACTGAGTTTTATKGGCTTGCCAGAATGAGACAGGATTAGGGACTAGCAGCTAAATTAACTGGAACAATAAACTATCCAAACATTTTCAGTTTCACACAACAATTTTAATTAAAGTTTTGGAAAATTTAATTTGTATGCAAAGCAGCTGGCTCTGCCCTGCCTCCCATTGACTGAGGTTTTGAAACAGCCAGGCTGTTAATTCCAGACATGGCTGCATACACAAAAAAACTGGCCTGAGCACCCACCTACTCCTTTTGTTTWGTTGGAAAAGCAGGTTTTGGAATGGTCATGCCCTGTTGCGGGCTCCTATGGACCTAACGCTCCAGCCCTATATTAATTACATGAAAAATCAGCTTTTGTTCCAAAATGCCCTTTGCAAGGGCTGAAGTGACACTCTTAGTGCTTGCCTGGGGTAATCCTGAGTGTCAGATGGAAAAAATTCAGCTGCCAAAAGACAGACAGGGGCAGGGTGGATGGTGGCTGCAGCTGACCCTTGGGGCTTGTGGGGCTGAAGAGACAGAGCTAAAGAGTGAGCAGGGGAGGGAGAGAGATCCGCAGGGTGGGAATGCAGGGGTCTGAGTGTCCAGAGCTGTTTYCTTTCCACAGAGGGTCGGCAGGAAGAGGAGTCGGTGCCACATCAGCCGGGAGGAGCGGGGGGCTGAAAGGCAGCCTGTGCCAGCCCTGCCTGCCCTGAGCCTGCTGTCAGGTGAGGGGGACTCGAGGAAGTGGGAATATGAGCTGCCACTTCAGTGCTGGGGAACAGGAGGATGAAAGAGAGGTCTCCAGGCTTTTCTCAATGATGAAGAGAGGCTTTTCCCTGGAATCAGGCACTCAGGATCACAGCTGTGACTGTTGGTGATAGAGCACTGGGATTAATTGGGCTGTGGTGGGAAGCAGTGGCAGGGGATGCCGCTGTGGGATATTTATTTATTTATAAACCTCTGTGCAGAAATGGTGTTTGACGCTKGGGGGTGCCCAGTAGTAAATGTGTGTTTAAACAAGACTTTCAGCACAACATGGGAATGAGAAAGTGGCCGGGAAATCAGTCAGTCACAAGTCTTTCAATGAGTTTCAAATTACAAAGTTTCAGATTTAAAGTTATAAAATTCAGCAAAGCTGGGGAGAACAGGGGAAGAGAAAGGCCAGTACAAAAGCAAAGGGGTGTAAGAGCAAGGCACAGGATACAGAACCTCCTGAAAAAGTGATTCTTCCCACTCTCCTTCAGGTCACTGCAGWCCAGAGTCCCTGCCAGCCCCTGAGGAGCTCTCTGAAGAATAAGTCATTTTGAAAAACAAGGCAAGAATAACCTGGGAGTTCTTAGCTGTGCTCCAGCAGCAGCCAGAGGGACTGTGCAGGATGGTACCTCCTGCACCACCCTCCATCCCTCACTCAGGCTCCCCTGGGTTGTGGCAGTTCTCTAACAGCGACCAATACTTGTCTCCAATAAAACTTTGCTCCTGTGACACAGCCTTGAACCTGAGAAATAATTTCTAAAAGTAAATCGAAATGCAAGTATTTAAAAAAAAATGTTATGCAGATAGTGATATTTATCATACAGCTTTGATTAGAATCCATCTCTGATCTCWGTCCACACAGCAACCACTCCAAGGAAAAAGGAAAATAAGCCCTGTTCCCATCAGGGCTCCAGCTGAGCTCAGAGGCTGAGGATGGGGATGAGGGTGGAGGAGAAGGAGCAACCGATGTTGTGGAAAGGGTTTTTTGCTACCAGAGGAGGAGGCATAAGCCAAGACATGAAATGGAAGGTGATGAGGAAAGAAAAATCCAGGGAGGCTGGGCAGAGGGCAGGGAGGGAGTCTCAGGGCTGTCTGACTGACAGAGACCTCAGAAAGAACAGGGAGTCTTCATTAAAACAGGTGTGTTCTAATATAATATTATATAATATATAATATCACAGACTATCATGTAACACACAACACCTTTGAGTTATTATGGATGCACACTCACAGAATAAAATCAAGAAGAACAAGTTTTCTCAAWTAATACCAAAGCAGGAATTTTGAAAGCCAGGCTCTGCTGGACTCTCCACACCCTTCTGCTGAAGGAAAACAATTCCCAGAGAAAACACTAAACAAAGGACCTCTAAATGGATTTGTAAAAAAGGCAAACAGGAAGAACCAGCTGGTAACATGTGGGAAGATAAAAGGGTGAGACAAATTAATATGTGGGAGAGAATTTTTTTAAAAGTGAGACACAATAAACGGCCAGAAAAAAAAAAAAAAAAAGCTGCTGGTGTTTTATAATCCCAGAGAAAGGAATGACAAACATATTTAGGAACACAACTGCATTTTGCTGTGTGTGCAAGCCAAGGCTCAGGATCCAGCAGCAGCCTCTGAGTGATGCTTGGGACGGGCTGGGAACGGTGGCACAGCCCTTGCTCCTCGCTGTGGGGCTCTGGCAGCTTTTCTCTCATGAAATATTGGATGGGGTTTGGTGACTAACCTTAGACAGAGGCCTGACATGAAGCTCCTAACAATAAGGCTTTGGGGGATACGATGAGTGTGAATTAGTGGCTGTTTCTAAAGAGAGAAACAGCTCAGATGGTTCTGGAATGGCCTCTTCCTGGGCTCTGTCCAGGACACTTGTTAGCCCTGTGGAATAATTGCTCTAATGAGCTCCTGGACAGGCTCTGTGTTACTTTCCCTGCTCAGCCCTGCATCTCCCATTCCTGCAGCACTAATTAACACTAACACCGAGCGTTTCGGGGTGATTTAACCCAGCTCGGTGCTGACACGGCACCTCTGAGGTCACYGCGTGGCATCTGTGCAGAAACACAACGCTGCCCTCCCTGCCCAGTGTTTATAACCTGGACAGAGATGGGAAATGGTGACAGCTGTGGGGACAGCACCAAGAGACAAATGAAATACAGRGGACATGGGACAACAGGACAGGAGTGACCTGGGACATGGACTGTGGGCAAAGCTCTGCCATGCTCCTCACACAGCAGCTCACGGCTCATAGGAGCTGGTTCTGTCCTCTTGTRACATGCAAATCTTGTAAAGCAAGAACAAACGAGTATCTCCAAGACAGAGAGACTTGGGCTGAAGGTACAGGATGGAGAGAGGAACCCAAGCATACAAACAGCAAGGGTGGATGCCCCAGAGAGAGGAGGGGGTGGTATCAGCACTCAGGCTGGTAAACAGACAGTGAAATGCACTGTGAGCTCCAGCAGATGTGGCTGTGCCATACAGAGAGTTACATCAGCATCAGGAAAAATCCCCGAGGAGTGAGCACATCAGAGGTTTAAGGGATCAGWGAAGAAATGGGAAGAAAACAACTAGTTTTGCAAATTACCAATGCTGGAAATCAGCCCTGAGTTCCAGACTGCACAGCACAGGCAATTATCTCTGATTACAGGCACGGTGCGTTTGGAAAAGCAGTTCATATTCTGGTGTGATGCACAAACTGTAATTTCTCTATAAAAGTCTTTTTTATATAACATGCAGACAGGTACAGCCTCACACCCACAGTAACTATCTGTGGGGTTTACATTCTTGTTTATTGGCTTGTGTAACATTTCTAAAGAATTACAAGAGACGAGCAAACTGTGCTGTAACCCAACAGGAGATCTYTCAGCTCAGTGTGCTGAATAACATAATCTCATCTGCTAGAATGAGCCACATGCTGAAAGTGTGTTGAAATGAAGAGACTTTTTAGCACAAGTGTGATATGAAGATAAAAGAAGACAGTTTGGGGAGTTCTGGCTGCCCTGCACCTTTGCCTGCCTGGTTCTGTTGCACCACTGGATGATATCTGAGCACAGGAAGCACCCAAACACTCCAGGCTGTCAGGCTCTGGCCTGATCCTGTGGCTCTGCAGCAGAGACCACAGGCTGAAGCCTTGGTTTCCCTCCCATCCTGTGCCATGCTCAGTTCTCTGTGCAAAGTGGAATTGCTGCAGTTTCATCACCCATCACTGTTCCCATCTGTTCTAACAAATTCTCCAGAACACTGCCATGATAACCKGTAGTGCCACCAGAGATGCATCCACCAGAGATGCACCCACCAGAGATGCACATGCACATTCCTGGCAGATGCTGGAAGGAACCAACACCCTCCATCAGGTGAATCAGGGGAGACTGAACTTTTCTAGGAAGAAACCCAACTGTGTCCACCACCACGTCCTGCTGAACTTCTCCTTCAAGCACTGCAGATGCTCAGATTCTGCAGATGTGAATACTCAGCAAGAAATAAACTGAAACAGCGTCATTCTCTCGGTCTCTGAGGCGTATTTAAGCCTGTGCTGTTACYAAACCCACTGTGGTAATTATTTCAGTTGCCTTACAGGATTTGGCTAAACGTGGTGGTATAAACCAGTGAGTCACTAGCCAGGAAAAAGTTGTGGTCTGCATTTGAAGGATGGGAGTATGGGGCCTGGAGCCGGCTGAGTATCACATCAAAGAAGTGTTTAATAAGTGATGCCTAATGGCCATTATGCAAATCATTAATGGTAATTACAAGTGACAAGATAAAATCATATTCCAGTGTGGTTGCACAAACATCACTGAGGCAATGCTTATGAAAGCAAAGTTCTGTAGATCCAGACACACCTTTCTTGTAGTTGACACAAGACAACATTATCAGCTTTGATAAGCAAAGAGAGGTGAGCGTGTGGAGCCGGGCTGGGCACAGAGACAGCCACAGCACCCACCAGACCAGACTGTCCTGCCCATAGAACCCTGGAGAACGTGGCATCCTCCTGCCTCCTCCATCCCCGTGCACCAATATTCATCCTCCTGCCTCCTCCATCCCCGTGCACCAATATTCACCCTCATCCCCTCTTCCTCCACTTTCACTTTCTCTGCTCCATCAAGCCCACAGGATTCAGCAGTGCTGGCACTGATGTTGTGTGCGACCACTGATGATCATCCTGGCCCAGGGCCTGCTGTGGCTTCCTGCACTTCCATCTGCATGAAACCATTCATTTCCTCCAGTCTTACACTGAGGTTGTAAATCCTTTTGGGACACRTTTATGTCTTAGACTTACTCAGTCCTTTCCCTGTGTTCTGCCCCATGGCTGTGTCCCAAGGCTACYGGAATACAATAATAACAAAAGTGGAGGTAAAGGAATCAGTTTAGTGGGGAAAAAGCCAGTGCTGAGGGAACACAGACTCTGCCTGTCTCAGTGCTGAGCCCTGGAGCTCAAACATGGCCATGAGGAATGGGACAACACCATGCTTTGTTTTTAAGATACAGCCACGTTAGCCAGGGAYTGGCTTCTGGGTCCATTTGCTGCATCAGACACATGTTCCATGTCCCATTGAAATTGGCAGGGGCCTAGAAAAACTCCAAAGAATGCAATTACATCCCAAATATGAGTTCTTTGGACGAATTGCATGGTCATGTCTAATCTTCCTTGGTAAAATGGGGTTTGTGAGTCTGTGGACCATTCCACCAGGACACAAGTGAAAGGTTGCACAGTACTGGTGTTGTTTTGTGGAGCAAGACCTGCTCTTTTTTCCTATCAGAGAACTGCTGAAGGAAGCAGGGGTGGGTGCTCTGTGCCCACCTGTAAAGAAATGCCCAACATCTGCAGTGTCTCCCCCTAAACCCAACACTCTGCAAGGGAGAGAAAGGCACCTCCAGCCCCTCTCTGCAGGTTGCTCTTGGGTAACTCCTGAAAACCTCCCCAGCAGAAGCGAAGCTCCAAGCAAGCATTATATTAATTTCTTTTGGCTCCAACAGCCACACCCTGTCTTCAATTATATTCCTCAAAATGATGGATGAAAGCCAGATTTGCTCCCTCTCCTCCTTTTGCTGATGATTTTCCCGACTGTGAGTCTGGGCTGTGTGGGGAGCACGGGGGCTATGTCTAGGAGGAGGATGGACTTGTATTTCAGGCACTGCAGTCTCAGAGAGGAATCTGAGCTCCGACAGACACCAGCTCTGTCCTTAAGCAAGTTATTTCCCTGCACCATATGAATAATGAATATTCCTGGGTGCCGCCAGCCTTGGGTAGGCGGCTTTTTATCATTTTTGATCTAAGTAAAGAAATAAATTATCCCACTGGAGAGTGGAAAGCTTTAACTCATGCTGGTGTGAAGACAATCCTATCTAAACATGCTTGGGGACACTGTCCTACCRTGGTGACAGCAGTCACCAACTTCCCACCAGTAAAGAGGTGGCTGAGGACACGAGTGTGGGTTTTTTCTCCTCTTCCTCCTGGAGGTGACGCAGCTCTCGGGGCTCCCTGAGTGTCACCTCACTGCCAACAGGGATCTGTCACAACTGCTCCTGCACATATGGACATCCTGGAGTCAAAGGCTGCTTTGTGAGTAAGAAATTCCTGGCTGTAGGGAACAGAAGCTGTTGTCCCCCGGAGAGCAGAATATCCTCTCATTACAGAGTTGGCTGGAGAAGGACACTGGCACAGCCAGTTCTTGGAAGGCTCCCTTGGCTGTTGCCTGCCTGGTTGGGAGGTTTTGCTCCCCTGGCCRGCCAGGCTGTGCTGACAACTGCTTCTGCTCCAATAAACTTGATAAGAAATGCAGAAAGCTTTTCTCCTTCTTTCTCAGTGCTCAGCACAATCTTAATAATGGCAAAGACCCGCAGGGTCACACCTGAGTCCAGGGATCTGTTTGTTTCACTGTGGATACTCCCTTTCTTGTCATGTCTTTATCTACCATCACCACAAACTGAGAAAGCATGGACAGCAATTAAAGCAACTGAAAAATATCTTCAGCAAGGACCTTCATGCACTGGTGAAGGTGACATCCACCCGTATCTCACCCACACACAGGGGACACCGAGCAGGCCTGAGCTTTGCAGCGTGAGCAACTCAACTTCTTGTTTTTGCATGACCAGAGAAATGTAAGCCATACATAGGGAACTAAACCAATGAAAATCTCACACTAAAACAGATACTAGAACTGTGCCTGGTGACCAACATCCACACCACAGTGTCCCTGGTCTGATCACTACTACATTCACACTTTTCAGAAATGAGAAATTCTATTAGTTTCTCATTTTTTGTTTCACGAGCTCTACCATAGCATGTGATATRAAAATGGTTATTAGACTAAGAATAAAATAAATACAAATTAATAAAAGATAAAAGGCACTTTGATGTTATAAATACCAATGTTTCTTCTTTGTACATAATCTAGGGCAACTTTTTTTTCTCGACTTGTTGCAAAGTTTGCATCATACAAAAAAGCTGATGACTCATAAAACACTATTTTACTTTTTGGAATAAGCTGCTGACATGTAAAGTATCTTCCTTGTGAACTGGGATTTCTAGAGGGAAACTGCCTATGGGCTATTTAATCTTKGCATAAACAGCCAGACTAGCCAGCCCCGTGGGAAGAAGAAACACCCCACAGGTGACACCCCCTTTGGAAGGTATAAATGGAGACCTGCGGCAGCCGCCAGCCTGCAGTCGGACTCAGTATCACGCTCTGCATCTCGCTTTGGGCTGTGGGTTGGCACTGCAGCTGGGCCTCGCCATGAGCTGTAGTATTAAGCAGACAACTGGCTCTCTCAGGGGCAGGACCAGCGGTGGCAGCTGTGTGATCGGTGGTGGCGGTGGTGGTGGCGCAGCGCGGATCTCCTCGGTCTCCTCCGGAAGATACACGACTTGCGGGATAGGCGGTAGCCGAGGGTTTTCTGGGAGAAGCTACTGCGGTGGTGTGAATTACGGAGGAGGACTGAGCACCGGCAGTTTGGTCGGTGGAAATTACGGAGGTGGCTTAGGAGCCGCTGTCCTCGGAGGATGTCAGGGCATGGGGTTCAGTGGTGGCAGCGCTCGCTTCGGCGGTGGCATGGGAGGTGGCATGGGGATGGGTCTCGGTGGAGGTGGTTTTGCTGGTGATGGCATTCTTCTTTCTGGTGACGAAAAGGTCACCATGCAAAACCTGAACGACCGCCTGGCTTCTTACCTGGACAAGGTGAGGTGCCTGGAACAAGAGAATGCTGATCTGGAGTGCAGGATCAGGGAGTGGTATGCCAAGCAGGGACCTTTTTGTGAGCCACGGGACTACAGCTGCTATTACAAAGAAATAGAAGATCTTCAGAACCAGGTAACACCCCTTCTCAGCTGCTTTCTCCCTTGCAAGGCTCTCTCTGGTGCTGGATCATAACTCAGTGCATTATCAGGAGTAACAAACCATGGCTGCAAAATGCTTTTTGCAAACAGCCATTACAACATCTACCTGTGGAAAACCCAGAGCTCAGAGGGCAATCTGGAGGGCTCAGGCTGTTTCTGTTGCTTTTATGCATCAGACATACTGAAGGGGAAAATGTTATTTCATGGAATGCATTGGGATGGACTCAGTAGTCTCTTTGAATTCAGTTTGTGTCAAGGTGGTCAAATAGATGTATGGCAAGAAAGGAACTAAAAGATACATAAATAATGGATCATATTAATTTGCCTGAATTTGTATTATTCTCATCAGTCTTGCAGCATTCCAGTTAAATGCTATTTCCTTTTCTTATTAGTTTACTCTTTCATGTAGAATTGGGAAATACAGAACATCCAATTAAAACGAAGAAAATAGAGGACACTGCTGTAACACATTTGGAATGGGCTATTTAAAATTCAAAACATTTGCAAAGTGTTTTGCAAAARTTTTGGATGTCAATGCACAAAGAAAAGAGAAAGAAACCAGGAAAGGGGCCGAGTGACACAGGCTTGTCATTATTTCTTGATATAAAACTTTAAATTTGATAAGATTTAGATTTAAGAGGMTGAGGTGGATTGTGGCAGGTGCTGGACAGTAATTACATCTCCTGGACTCTCTGCTCCTGAATCATGAGGTTTATCATTTTAATACCTTCACTGCATTTCCCTGAACACCCCGTGAGTGCTGCACCCCTCAGCCCCCCATCCCTGCTACCCAGGATTTTATAAAAAGAGAGGGAGAAAGAGGRTCAGGTCACACCAGGCAGTGGGTGCCTTGAGCCCAAGGACATGGAGCAGAAACCACAAATGTTCTCTTTCCAGATTGTCTGCGCAACCATAGACAACAACAAGATCATTCTGAACATCGATAACAGCAGGATGACAGCCGACGACTTCCGAGTGAAGTGAGTACTTGGGGCTGTCCCCTCCTCTGTCACCATGCTCAGGGCTCTCAGTTACTCTCCTGTGAGCCAGGACAGGCTGGAGGCTGTGTAGAACTCCCTCATCCATTGCCTCTTAATGAGGGCCAGTTCCAGGAGGGGAAGTTTGGGATGCCAAACTGGTTTTGAGTGGAGATTAGAAGATGCAGAAGGGACCTGCATACCATGAGCAGCGAGGGTTCAGCCGAGTTGCTGTTCCAGCATCTGCTGTCTTTCAGAGGGGAAGRTTTTGGTTTTCCCTGTCAAAGCTCAGAAACGCTGGTGGTGTCAGACACTGACTGCTCTTTCTTGTCTCCTCCCTCGCAGGTACGAGACGGAGCTGGCCCTGCGCCAGAGCGTGGAGGCCGACATCAACGGGCTGCGTCAGGTGCTGGACCAGCTGACACTGTGCAGGTCTGACCTGGAGGCACAGCTGGAGTCGCTGCGGGAGGAGCTCTGCTGCCTGAAGAAGAACCACGAGGAGGTAGGTCCT
>NW_026624117.1:136706-166968 GCF_030028575.1 Malurus melanocephalus | reverse complement strand
ACCTTCCCACCCTTCCCACCTCGTTCAGCAGGTCCAAAGCGTGCACTTTCACAAAGGAGCTGTCCTGAATTCCTGAGAGGTGAAAGAGACCTAATGACATGAGCAGAAAGATTCTAATGATCCAGACATTATGAATATGCCTTTGGAAAGGCCCTGGAGGGTACAGCCTCAGCTCCTGGGACGCTGTGATGTTGTTTGTGGACCTATGAGTTAGGAAGAGGCTGGAGGGGGCAGGTTGTGATTAACAGTTCCCCAGCAGAAAACACCCTGAAAACGCTTCATTTATTAAAGACCTGCAAATTATGGAGCTACAAACCTTGGAAACAACATTTCCATAAGATTTTCCTATTTCTTTGCACTGATGAGACAGACCCAGGAAGCTTATGGGTTCAAGTAACTGAATGAAAGCACGAGGGAAAGCTTAATTTAATTTTTTAAGTTCTCTGAACAATTACTTAACTTCTTAATTTAACTAGTGTCCTCATTTCCTGAAAATGAACAGGAAAAATAGCAAGACAGAGGGAAAGGTGTGCAGAGTGAGGCTCCTGGGCACAGATGAGAGGCAGAGGGGACCGAGGTGTCTCAGCACTAGAAGCATCCCCAGAGTGCAGACACCCTCCACTCCCACAGAGTACAACTCATCCCGTGTTTTTGCCTGCTCTACACTGATTAGCCTTGATAACAGGGGAAGGAATGTGTGCTCCCTCAGGAGAGATGCTTGCTGCCGACAAATGTTGGGAAACTCCTGAGGAATCATCCGCAGACCAGGCGAAGCTTCCAGCGACGCAGCTTACAGCAGTTTCGGTTCATTCCTGCCACCACACCCTGACTCCCAATTATGTTCWCCAGTCCAAGGAATGAAATCCAGCGATTCTTTCCTATGCACAATGACTTTATTAGAGCTTTACCTATTCTGAGCTTTGTTTCTGGGTGTTTTRGGCCGGAGGGAAGCCCAGGGTGTCAGGCACCGTGTCTGGGTCCAGCTGCAGCTCTGCCTTGCAATAAATCACTTTGGGAAGCCTCTCCACTCCCCTCCTGAGCTTGTTGGAGATATCACCAGAATGCCTTTAATGGCATGAATAAGGAACATCTAAGGAGGCAGGATCTTTGCCACAGAAATAAGAATAGGAGCAATAAAATGATGAGTAAATCCATGAATAGTGGGATAATTCAGTCCTTCAGTAAATGAGATCATTTAYCTGCCATAACAATAGCTATTCCAATCCACAATCCTGACAGTGAGTGAGGATTTCAGTGACAATGTGAACTCACTTTTCCTTGGTGAAGGAGATTTGGAGAATTTTTTACAAGGAACAGTTGAGTTCAGAAAGCCAAGGAATGCCTGTCCCTTGCTCCATGGTCACTGGAAAAGGGTCTTCCTAGGGAGAAGCCCAGTTCTCAAGAGTCTCAGCAAAACATCTCATGAAAAGAATGAATTCTCAGCCTGAATTTTGATGTCAAAAGTGTGAAATGATTCTTACTTGTAATTTTTCTTGTCTAGTTAAGATTTGGAAATGCTGCTGACAGAGAGCCTCTAGTTTGTGCCAAATCCAGCTTCTGCAGCCCATGCAGAACTGCACAGGGCAGTGACTGCTCTGCAGCTCTATCAGCAATTCTGTCTTCATATGTCCCAGCACAGCAATCCCAAAGCTCTGATTAAAACACRGCACGTATTGACAGAGAAATTGGCCATAGGATGTTTTCACTCCCATTCACTGTTTCAAAACCACYCTTTCCCAGCACCAATTACAACCCATAATGAGGAGAAGTGCAGAAATTATCTTTCACTGAACAGCAGGAAATATTTAAAGCACCTTTACCTTCCTTTACACTCTCCACATAATGAAACAAATCCTTTGTGAATTACTGGAGAGCCACAATCATATATGAAGAACCTTTTTATCCCTGTCTATTAAGAGATCCCTCTTCAGTCTCACTTGTCTCRCAGCAGAGGGTTTCAGATTTGTCATTTTGCCAGTGGAGTGATTTAAAGGTTAATCTCTGTGTCTCTGATCTTTCCAGAGTTCTTACATCACTCCTCATACATCATTCGAAAAGCAAACTTAGTATTTCTTCTTTCTTTTTCATCTYGCATATTCCAACCTCAGCACCTTGCATGAAAACTGCTTATTCAACTCAAAATAAAATGAAAATAAATTAATGAGAGATAAAGAGCTCTTTGATGCAATAACCTTTAATGATTTCTTCCTGGTATGTAATTTAGGACAGTGTTTTTCCTGGCTTAATGCTGTAAGTTTGCATCACAAACAAAAAGCCGATGATTCATAAAACATTATTGCTAATGTATTTTTGAAATTAGCAAGAGACATGTAAAGTATCTTCCTTGTCTACCGGGCTCCTTGAAAGGAAACTTCCCTTTGAGAAATTATTCTTGGCACCATTGGCTGGAGTAGCCAGCCTTATGGGAAGAAGACGTGGTGGTGACACCCACTGTGGAAGGTATAAATAGGGATTGGCGGCCACGCACAGCTCGCAGTCTGATTTCGTATCAAGCTGTGCATCTTGCTTTGGGCTTCTGCTTGTGTTTCCAGCCCCTGTCGCCATGAGTTGCAACGTTAAGGAGTCTATTACTATGTCTAGCAAAGGCAGGAGCAGTGGTGGCAGCTGTATCATTGGTGGTGGTGGTGGAGCACGGATTTCTTCCTTTGGCATGGGCAGTTGCAGAGGTTTTTCTGGAAGGAGTTACTGCGGTGGAGTGAATTATGGAGGGGGCCTGAGTGTTGGTAGCTTGGCTGGTGGGAGCTATGGAGGTGGCAACTGCTATGGCAACGGCCTCGGCTTTGGCCTCGGAGGYGGTGTGGTTGTTGGTGGTCTTGGTGGCGAGTGCTTGCTTTCATCCTGCGATGAGAAAGTCACCATGCAAAACCTCAACGACCGCCTGGCTTCCTACCTGGACAAGGTGAAGTGCTTGGAGAAGGAGAATGCTGAGCTGGAGTGCAGGATCAGAGAGTGGTACGCGGCACAGGGCCTCTCCTGYGAGCCCCGCGACTACAGCTGCTACTACAAAGAGATTGAAGATCTTCAGAACCAGGTAATGCCCCCTCGGCTTGTTCCTCCACTTTTGAAAGCTTACTGTTAAATTTCTGGGTTGTCCCCCCCCTTTTGAAAACTTACTGGTAAATTTCTGGGTTGTTCCTCCCCTTTTGAAAACTTAATGTTAAATTTCTGTGTAGTTCCTCCCCTTTTTAAAACTTACTGCTAAATTTCTGTGTTGTTCCTCCTCTTTTTAAAACTTACAGCTAAATTTCTGAGTTGTTCCTCCCCTTTTGAAAACTTACTGTTAAATTTCTGTGTTCTTTCTCCCCTGTTGAAAGCTTGCTGTAAAATTTCTGGGTTGTTCTCCCCCTATTGGAATCCTATTGATGAATTTGTGTTTAGAACCTACTGCAGTTGTCAGAGAGAACTCTGGCACTTCTGAATGTCTTTGCAAAMAGAAATTCTGGCAAATTCCCCTATGACATTGCTGAGGGTGTGGCACATCAAGGATGGGTGCCACAAGGTGATATGGGTGGGAGAATGGTCAGAAAAAGGAAAAGGATGCTTTGGTACATTGTGTTTTRGCTGTACAGCTGTAAATGTGGTATTACCAWYRTGCTCTGAGGAAATGTAGTGGTGTSAGMGCCACAGGAAAAGCAAARGGAACTATGGAACAATCAAAAACATACACATTGAATGCTTTATGAAATGAAATGTTATATATCCTCAGTGAAAAAAACTGAGATTTGAAACTGATTGTCACAGTAGCAGAAACAGCCTGATATTAATAAGTCCAAAATGAAAATTATGGCTGATCCTAAGGCTTAAAGACGCTTTCCCACCATCTTCCCTGAAGGTCCTTAAGTTTGAAGCTCAGAACATGCCAGCTTGAATGCCAGCTGAGATTTGGTATCTTAAGGAAGGTTCTTAGGTTGACTRTGAAGCATCTTTGGAACTTGCTTTCAGATCTCAAAACTGGGAATTCCCATCTCCCAGCTCTTTAATTCCCAACTCAACATGGTTGATCTCTTTACTGACTGTGAGTAAAGGAGGCAAAGCCACCTTCTTCACTCCTCTGCTCAAGGGACTAGCTTAATTAAGTCAGGAGTTGAAAGAAAATGGGAATTGTGAAGAGTTACTATCTAACTGCAATGCAGAAAGATCTATAGAGTAGAACAGGAGAGAAGGAGACATCTCTCATGGTCTGCTGTTTTCCAGATTGTCTGCGCAACCATTGATAACAACAAGATCATCCTGGACATTGATAACAGCAGGATGGCTGCTGATGACTTCCGCGTGAAGTGAGTGCCCCTCTCTGAACCTGCTGCCTCCCCCCTGCTCCTTTGCACCTCCCTGGAACCTCAGAGCATTAATTACAGAGGCTCCAGACACGTCTCCCCACTCCTCTGCGGTAGGGCAGGATGATGAAAGGCATTTTGCTCCTGGTCACCAGCCCKACCTTAATTAGTGTTCTTGGGTAAAAAATTTAGCAACAGCGTTTGTGGTGAGGCTGGGGACGGACACCTCAGGGAGTGGCCCATTAGCACCTCAGACCAGTGCAGATGGGATCAACAAAGCAGAAATGCAGCTGAATAAGTGATACCAAATATACAGTGAGCAGGAGCAGGGAAAAAAAAAACCAAACAAACCAGAAAGCAGAGGAATAAAAGCTTTCCCATAACAGACATGATGTGGTGCAGAAATCCAAGATACGGTGCATTCAGCTTGGACAGCAAAATACAGGTCAAAGCAGGGAGCTGGGAGAGGAGATTTTGGTACAAATAGAGCCCATGTGGGCTATTCCCATCCTGAATCTGTGTTTTCTGGCACAACCCAGGTACGAGACGGAGCTGGCCCTGCGCCAGAGCGTGGAGGCCGACATCAACGGGCTGCGTCAGGTGCTGGACCAGCTGACACTGTGCAGGTCTGACCTGGAGGCACAGCTGGAGTCGCTGCGGGAGGAGCTCTGCTGCCTGAAGAAGAACCACGAGGAGGTAGGTCCTGCCCTGACCCTACGAGCATGATGGCCCTGGCAGAAAACTTTGCCACTGTGCTTGGAATTTAAAAGATTATCCACTTTGAGGGCTCAGACCCCTCTGTCTCAGGAGGGCAGGGGCAGCTGCTGCTCCCGGGGCTGTGCTGACCCTGGGAGTGCCAGAGTGGGGAAAGTTTCTGCTGAC
Organism: Malurus melanocephalus; assembly: GCF_030028575.1. Lineage (NCBI taxonomy): Eukaryota > Metazoa > Chordata > Aves > Passeriformes > Maluridae > Malurus > Malurus melanocephalus. The sequence goes on along the minus strand of NW_026624117.1, from coordinate 161,791 downwards.
TCCAGTGGATGAAGAAAGAAATTAGCCAACAGATTTGTTGGGAAAACACTTGCACCATCCTCCAGTGCCCTTCACAGCCACAGCAGGGAGGAAACTCTCACAGGGAGGGAAGGCAGTTCTTGGCCACTGAGCTCTGCTCTTCTGTGCTGCCTTCCAAAGGTTGGTATGGTCTGATCTGGGATTTATTTCCAGGAAATGTGCTGTCTGAGGAAACAATCAACTGGAGATGTGAGTGTGGAGGTCAATGCCTGCCCTGGACCAGATCTCAGGCAAATCCTGGAGGATTTGAGATGCCAGTATGAAACACTGATAGCGCGCAACCGCAAGGAAGTCGAGGATTGGTACGAGTGCAAGGTAAGTGACACACTTGTGCTGCAAACCAGACTCACACACACAGCCCCRGGCTCAGGAGTCTTTCAGAGACCAGATATGGAGAAAATAAGCAGTTCTTCCTTCTCAGTGAAGCCCAAGAGCAGCACTCATTACACCCTGTGTTCCACGGGAACCACAGGCCTGTCTGACCAGTTTGTAATATCCCATCTGGAACAGCAGCATTTGCCACAAGGCCTTGTGGTGTGTTGTTGGAACAGAGATGTTCAACATTTGGATTAAAGAGATTTAATGGCCAYGAGGTTAATGGGATTTGTAAAACCAACAAGCAGTGGAGCTGGTGGGGAACGCCCTGTGCCAGAGAACCTGCCCTGCTCCATGTTTGCTTTCACTGAACACTCACCATGTTCTGCTCCTGTAAAAGCAACTCCAGTGTTCCCAGATATTCCCTGAAGTTTTTTATGCTGGTGATTTCAGATTGAGGAGGTGAATCGGGAGGTTATTACAAGCGGTCAGGAGGTGGAGACGTGCAACAACCAAGTGACTGAACTGAGACGCCAATTGCAAGCCCTGGAAATCGATCTCCAAGCTCAGCTCAGCCAGGTGGGTGATGAGCTGACTCAGCTCCGAATGGTCACTGCTGGATTTCTCAGCATGAACAGCATGATGGTGGTGAATGGCTCATTCATTTTTGGAATGGAAATAACAAACTCAAGGGTGACACTTACATGACTGTTATTTTTTCTGCTTGTCTTATCAGAGAAACAACTTGGAATCATCTCTTGCTGAAACTGAGTGCCAGTACAACACCCTCCTGGGTGATCTACAGAACCAGATCACGTGCGTGGAGCAGCAGTTGGCTGAAATAAGAGCAGAAATAGAGTGCCAGAACCAAGAGTACAAAACCTTACTGGACGTCAAGTGCCGCCTGGAGCAGGAGATCCAGACCTACCGGTGCTTGTTGGAAGGAGGACAGCAGGACCTCATGTAAGTACCTCTCCAGATCCACAGAGAATAAATGAAAATATCAAGGATCTGTGTCACAAATTGGGGATCCAACCTGATCTTTAGTCCTTCTTAAGGCTTTCTCTGAGATGAAAATGCTGCCTTGTGARCAACTTCCTTGTGATGAACATTTCAGTCAGAACTAAATGTCAGTCACTGGGATCTGTAAAGCAGAGCACTAAATCTGTTAACTGTGGTGACAACACTGTCATTCGTGGCATTATGTCAGCATTGGTGACAGTCCCTTTTCTGTAGTGAGATGGGTGAGAACTCTGCGTGCCAAGGGGAGCACAAATGCAAAGAAACTGTGAAAGAAAATGTAATGTAAAATACCGTAACCCTTATAAAGGCAATAGTTTGTGACTTTGTTTTGTGTAGTCAGCCAGCAGTGACATGTAAAGTCCTAAATTTCCCTGTTTCTCTCACCAAATTTACCCCACCAGTCACGGAGGAGGAATCGGAACCGGTGGAGGGGTCATTAGGACGAGCCACACCTACACAACTTCAGCTGCCCACTGCCAGCCCCAGGTCCCACCCTGCAAGGCCGGAGACATACAAAGTAAGGACCGTGTCTTCACCAAAGGCAAACTGCTCTGTTCATTCCCTTGTGAACTGAGGACAGGAGACAGAACATTCCTAGACAGTCACTGTGCTGCAGGGGTGGTGTCACTAAAAAATAGGTTTAAAGAGAGCTTGGACTGAACACAGGGTGCAGGAAGCAAATGGGAGACAAAAGGGAGTGGTAGAATGCAGAGGAGAAGGCCAGGGAAATAAGGCATGAATGGAAGAGCTGGAAGAAGGAGTAAAGAAGACAACAGCCAAAACTTAGCAAAAGAGTCTGGAAAGAGTGAAAACAAGGGTAAATCTTTAAGCTTACAAGTGAAAATTGCCATTAAAGCAAATTATTTAGGGAATTTCTTGGGTTTCCTGGGTTCCTGCCAAGTTCTCCAGCTTAGCAGTACATTCCAGAAGGGAATACCACACAGATCCAATGTCRATTCCTTGTGTTCCAATCAAATAATGCTGCTGTGTTTTCTCTCCAGTGACCTGCAGGAGAATTTGTGATTAAGGAGGAACGGACTGGAAGGTGACAGGGAAACCCACAGACTACCCAGGAACACTCCGTGTCCACTGCACCCTCTGTGCAGAGAAAGTAGAAGTAACTCAGCGATGCTTGGCCACGTAGCTAAAGGAGGTGTCAGGTGCCACCTCCTCTGTTCTGCTCTTTTGTTCTGCAATGCTGTAACTGCTAGAAGTTACCTGAGTTAGTCAGGTCRCTTATGTACCTGCTGGTGAAAATTGTCTCTAATAAAACTTTGCTTTTGCCTGATGCAATCAAGTACCTGTGTCTGAAATTGAGTTCCTTTAGAACACCAGGTGCTGATCCATGAACAAGGGGCACCTAAACTGGTCAGGATTATCCTGTACTGGGAACAAAGCTGCTTTGCCAGAGGGAGTCAGAGAATGGCCCCACTGGTCTGGCAGGTCTTGTCCAGCTCCTCGTTGCTGTCACAGCCTGAGGCAGATGTGTGACATCTATTCCTGTGTGACATGGGAGGAGTCAGACAGGCCAGCAGAGCTGGAGCTCATCAGTGAAAGAACAGGGACAGTGAAAGAGCAGAGACAGAAATGTCTCTGCCATGGCTCAGCTTGGTGGGTGCCCACACAAAGCTACCACCTCAGCAGCCATCTCTGCTGCACATCTCCAGCTGCTCTCCAGATGTGTCAGGTGTTAAACTGGGAGRTGCACTGGTGCTGGGGAGTGTGATGTCTGTCACATCTCAGTAGGTGTCTCCTGGTCCCACCTTCTCCTGGATTCGTGCAGTGTGAGGGTCTGAGTGGTGCTGCCCCTCGGCTGAGTGAATCTCACCTCCTCTGTGCCAAACCACTGCCCGGGGAGGGCAAGGACAGTGCCCCTTGTTCTGGGTCCTGTCAGCAGACCAGGAGGTGCTGAGATGGCAAATGATSCCACAGCCTCCTCTGCTCTTCAGACATCCACAGCTGTGCAGAGACACCCACAGGACGGAAAGAGATGATGGCCTGGAAGCCGTGTTTRTACCTTATGTGACACGGTACAAAGATGTCTCACACCCAAACACGTGTCAAATATYTTGGCCTCCTTTGCTGAGAAATTWAAAAAAAWTTKRAAMMWWAAARWWAAWTYMWTTYCYCAAGCCCCGCTYCTGACTGTGCCASACACGTACARAAGATAATTTCTGCCTCTGCTCTGGCCGATTTGTGGCTGCACTAATCTGGGAGACGGGACGGGGCAAGAGGAGGGCGGAATTTTGGTTGTGAGGAAGCGGAGAAGGGACAAGAGTGATCCCTGGCGGCCGGGAGGCGGCGGGGACGGGCGCTCCCGGAGCTGCTGCTCGCTCCTGCCAGCAGAGCAGCGTGAATCAGATCCTCCGGCAGCGAGAGGCACATCCTCATCGAAACTAAAATCCTGGGAATTTGGCATCTGAGTTTTCACCTTCTGCTCCATYGTACCAAATAATCAAATACCAACCCGAAGCACCTGCGAAAATATCTATACTGGGTTGGGTTTTGGTTGTTTGTTTTTCCCAGAGGAAAAAGAAATTTAAAATATTTCTACTGGGTTGGTTTTGTTTTCTTTTGGATTTTTTGTTTGTTTGTTTGTTTTTTTTTTTTTTTTTTTTTTTTTTTTTTTTTTTCAGAGGACAGAGAGATTGAACATGCCTGAGAATATGGGGTAAAACTGGCCGATCCAAAAACTGCCCAGTTTGGATGGAGTCTGGAGCAGAAGTTTGCCATTGGCACTGTATTTCTCATTTAAAGTCACATAAAAATTTAAGAGCAGCTGAAATAATTAGTAATCCTGACTGACGTGAAAATTCTTGTGCTGAAGAACAAGGAAATGGAGAAAGCGCCTGGGAAATCCTGGCACTTCGCAGCTTTCGCCATCGGGTGTCAGCTGTTCCCAGCCTGAAGATCCAAAGCAAACCCTGATCTGTGTGTGTCCTGATCCCGAGCCCCTGGCCTGGCCTGTCCTGTCCCTGCTCAGCCCCTGGTGTGCAAACCTGAGGCCCAAATAAAAAGCGGGGCTCACGCTTTCCTAAGAGGCTCAGAGACACCGGGTTAGTGCAGACGCTAACCCTGACTGTGGCTAAGTGGAAGCAGTTGCTGTTAGCCTATTCAACAGAAGAACAATGATAAATTATTGAAATAATATGATATAAAAATGCATTGATCCACAAGCTACAGCAATTTCCGCCCTGTCCGGGCCCCCTTGCCCTGCAGTAGGGTGGGCATTGCTCCCTCTGTGCCACCGAGCCCTGCGCCCTCCACGCCGAGGGATCCCGGCGCATTTTGCCTTTCACAGCACGGAGTCTTTGGAGATTATTTGGAGATGCAGGCGCTGAACGATCCCCGGCTCTGGGCTGCAGCTGCTCTCTAGAGGGCACTCGGCTCCCACCGAGTTGCCGGCAGAGGCGAGGGCAGAGCCAGCGCTGGGGGCTTGGCTCACCCCTCCCGACAGAASCAGCCGGGTGAAGCGGTGTCTGCACCGGGGACATCCCAGTGCCAAAAAACACACAACGCTTTACCAGCCCTGCATCCCGCTCCGGCTCCATCGGTATTTAATGGTCAGGCTCGCAGTSAGGCTGACATGAGCCGGTTCTGGGTGTAATCTCAGGGATGCTGCAGGAATCCCCCGCGCCTCCCGCACATCGCAGGTGTTCTCCCGTGCGGGGGTGCGTGGGACGGACGCCAGGCTGAAACTCCCTCACCAATTTGCTAATACCTGTTTATGCTTTCCAAACGGCACTGCAATATTTTGTATCGTGTTGCTAAGTGGGAGGACGGTGAAACCCAGGGTCTCCTCAGTGGTTTTAATTGGRCTGTAATGACCCTTTACTAATGAGGCTCTTGCCAAAGGAGCAGCAGCAACTGAGACCCCCGAGAGTCAGCGAGGCCAGAGGCTGTTTAGACCCACAATGAAGCAGTTCCAAACCAAAGAGTTTGTGTTCTGAAAGTCTTTTATGGCTCTGACTCACCTAATTACTGCTCCTATCACAGCCACGATCGCTCGATTGGGTGGTGGAGCTTTTGAAGGTGCTCTTTAATGTTTCATCACCACTCGGCTCTGCAATAGTGAATGAGTAATAGATSAGTAGAATGTAGGCAGGAATTATGTTTTTTTTTCTCAAAGGAGGGATGTTTGCTGGATTGGGCACGGCTGGGTGCCTTTCCCTGGAGAGCAGCAGGACTTGCCCGTGTCGAGTCCAGCTTTAACTGACCAGTGGGTGAATGTGCTGCATTAGGACCATTGGACACAACAGGGACAGATTCCAGGGAAATTCGCTGTGACCACACACCTCAGGGTGTGGGTGCACATCAAGATTACACCCTGTCTTGCAGAATAGCACAGGAGAGGCGGGGACTTACTCCCTCACTTCAAAACAGATATTTTAAACAGATATTTAAAACCCTTCACTTAAAAAAAAGTCAAAATAGTTTTTGGCACAAGGGAGTAACTGAATTATTTAGGTTGGAAAATCCCTCTGAGATCCTTGAGTCCAGCCCTTAACCCAGCACTGCCAAGGCCACCACTTGCAGATGATTTTCACAGAATATCACTCAGATCTAAAACCACTCCGTGTGTTTTGGGTTGTGGAAATGAAACCAAGGCCACTGGCAAGGAGCCCCCTGCCTGAAGAAGAACGAGGCACCATCTTTTGACAGAATTATTTCTAATTACAAAAATGCGTTTATAGAAAATCACACATTTCTTAGGACATTGTTGCAACCGACAACATTTTCAATCTSAAATATTTCTGGATGGAACTGCTGCCAGGCATCCATTGCTATGTTAGTTGGGGGAAAAAAAAAGATTTTACACACATTGTGTCCTCACTACAGAGTAAACAATTAGGAATCATTGGGTAGGAATTACTTTTTGMTTAGAATTCTCAGTTAATCCATAATTAAAACAATAAACACGATTAAGCCCTAAAAAATTACAGCTGATCTAAATCAGATTCTACAGTTTTCAAACATCTAGCTTTTTATTGAATAAGGAAAAAATCCCCATCATTTAAATTTTAATGGAGAAGAGAACAGTTTCATGCTAAGGATCAGGCAGCTGAACCTCACTGAAAAGAAGAGCAGAGTGCAAACCAGAATGATGTTCACCCTCCAACACAGTCACACCACACAGCCTGGCTTTCCTTTCTACTATGGAGAAATCCTGTGGAATTATCTGGTGTTAATAAAACTGCCTGATGATCATATAATGGGAGTTAGTTTATAACATATAATTATGAGAATGAGTCATATTCCCCAGGTGCATATTTTATAGTTGTTCTCTGTGTAGCAACATACAAGAATTGAGTTTTCCTGACAAGACCGGACCAGAAGCAGGAAAGATGGAAAAGGATCCCAGTGAAGCACCAAAAAGGGGGCCAACAGTCCAGTTGTGACCCCACAATGTGGTTTCTCCCAAACACATCAGAGTGGGGAGGGTGTGGATGCGGAGCTGGGGCTGAGAGGAGCCTGTGCTCACCCACATTCCCAGCCTGGGCTCTGCCCCAGCCCATTCCTGCTCCCACACTCTCAAAGGGAAAGGGCTTAATTCTCCTGCAGCCTCTGCTTCATCTGGGCTGTGCAGAGCACACGGGAACCCTGTCATTGGAGTGCTGAGGGAATGCTGCCCATCCTGGAGAATTCCTGCCAGTGCTGGGTGAGCCATTCAGGCTTAAATAGTCCACCCTCCTCTTTGGGCAGGAGCTCGTAACAGTTTCATCACAGGAAAAGGGAGAGGCCTCATTGCAAACAACCGTGGTGACACCTGCCTCCAAGATACCTTCCTCCTCCTCCTCCTCCTTCTCCTCCTCCTGCCTCCCCTCCAATTTGGCTCTGCCCAGTTTTTGGCTCTGCTGCAGTGAGCAGCACCAGCCCCAGATTTCATAACAWTTCTCTGCCCTGTTTCACAGGTACCACTATGGATCCTTCCAGCTCTCACAGAGTTTATTGGCATCACTTTTATGTGAAGGTTTCCCAGCCCAGCAGCTTGAGCAGCATCTCTAGATTTTGCTGGAAACRTTATCTAAGATCACCCAGGAAGCTCAGTGTGTTGCAAGGGCCTGGACAATACTATGAGACATAACTGCAGAGAAAATTACTGCCTCATAAAGCAGCTTCCACCTCACAGCAGCTCTGAAATAAAACATTCCTTTCAGGAACCATTTGTTCTGTAACTTCTATCTCTCATCCTGGCCAGGATTTCCAGACACAATGAATCTGTCAGGCTTCTTCAGTATTAAAGAGCTAAGTTTCAGTCTTGAATTATGTTGCCTGCACAAATTCTAGGGGGAAAATGACATTAAATCTTCCTTTTATGTATTAAAAATGAAGCTATGAAGTTGCTCTGCACTGATATTCAAACCATCCAAACATGTTTTTTTGTTACGGGAAGACAGGAAGGTTGGTCCTCCTGAAAGGAATGATGGATATAAGATGTAATAAAAATCTGTCCAGAAAAAAATAGCAAAACCCTTCTGCAGAATTAAACTGAACAACACAGATTTGTTCCCCTGTCCCTGTATCAGGGGTACCAGCAGCTTAAAGCAAGAATTAAATGGGACATAACCAGTTGCTTCTTCAGCCAAAGTAGCTGAAAGTATGGAAGACAATTTCATTCCCTTTGGGAGAAAAGGATTTCTCACTGGAGGGAGCTAGAATAATCCCCCAGACTCAAYTGAGAGTTGCAGTGAACCGTTTAAATTCCTGCAGTGCAGGGGAGGCCTTGCTGCCTGGGATGTTTCAGAGATGAAGTGGAGCAGGTGGAAGGTGAAGCACATCCTCTGCGTGGGCCAGGGTGTGCTGGGAGGGGCCTGCACCAAAAGCTGTTTCCACAAACGGTTGCTGTAACAAACAAAACTTAATTAGCAACAACCACCACCACAAAGGCTGAGTGAGAAAACAGTAACATCCCCAATCAATACAGGAAATTGGGCATCACACGGGTTCCACCCACAAGGTGAGACAGGTAACAGACTGGATTTGCTAAGGATTGTGTGYCTGGGCAGGAGGAAAGGGGTCAGAGGTACCCAGGGGAGAAATGTCACAGTCTGAGGCTCAGGGACACATCTGAGGGCTCATAGGGCACACGGGCAACTGAAATACCCACTGCATTGGGCAAAGATAGGATCTTAAAAGAAGAAAATTATCTTAAAAGATAGCAAGTATTTCCTAGTTTTGGTCATGCTGTCTGTGAATGGAAAACATCTGAAGAAAAAATGCTATTTTGACGTAGTATATTGACTTAATCCCCAAACCAGAACTTTACCTTTCTCCTCCAAGTATGTTTGTCTTTGTGCTGCATAGGGAAAACATCCTGATAAAATTTTGAATTCCCTTAATCACAAATGACACTCCCAGGCATGTCAGGAGTGACCAGTCCCAAGCCAGGAAGCTTTCCCATGTCTCTCAACCATCCTGTACCTGCATTTGGTCCAAGCACAAGAAAGGTTTTTCCCTGTGACAACTTTCCACACTTCCTTCCCTCAGCCTGACACAGAGCTGTTCTGCAGTTGCTGTAATAGCATTTTTCATAATTAATTTGTCATTTATGAAACCAATTATAGAGGTGTGATGGGAATAATTGCTGCCACGTGGTATTTGCCAGTGTTCACTGAGTTTTTATGAGATATTGCTAAGAAGTCAGAATGGTTCTGTGTACCTATAACGTGCATCCTGCAATAGGCTTTCCAAAAGCATAAAGCAATAAAGGACTAAAAATAAGGAGCCAACAGCATAGGATAACCATAAATCTATGAAAACATCAGTTAGCTATAAAAAAATCAGCCAGAATTCCTTGACAAATATCTGAGTATTAGAAAAGAGAGAGGCATGTCCATTGTTGGCCTGTGTTGTGGCAGCACGTTGTTGTGCTGCGAGGGATGTGACCAGGACGAGGTGGGTGGGATGAATTTGTCTYGGGTGACTGTAAGCCAGTGCACTAGATCTCAACAGAGATCTCCCTAATTCAGAGCCACCCAACAGAAATTACATGTTTTGTGTTAATAAACAAATGGTCACAAACACTTAGAGGAAGGGTTAAGATTCCTCAGACTGTCAAGCATCTCCCTTTGGCAAATTAGGGCTTGCAACCACACATGGAAACCAGGTACTCCCTTCCACGGTGACACCCACTGTCTCAGGTATAAATGCAGAGGAGGCTSGCTGGAAGTTGGGGCTATGATTCCAGAACAACTGTAAGGCCAGCTTTGAGTTTTCACCTGAGTTATTTGCTGTTGCCACTATGAGCTGTGGCTCTAAGCAGCCCCTGAAAAGCTGCCTGCGAGGGAGCAGTGGTGGAGGAGGTGGAGGAGGTGGAGGGGGTGGAGGGGGTGGAGGAAGCAGCTCGCATTCCTCAACCTCCTCGAGGACAATCACTTCCAGGACAAGTGGAAGGTTTTCTGGCAGCAGTTGTGGTGGAGGAAGCTCCCGGAGCTGCTATGGAGCGGGGGGTGGTGGTTATGGCAGTAGCTATGGAGGAGGAATGAGCAGCAGCAGCTGGGCTGGGAGAATGGGTGGTGGGTGCTATGGAGGAGGAATGGGGCACAGCAGCATGGGAACGGGCTTYAGGCCAGCGGGGAGCGGGTTTGGGGGGTGTTATGGAGGAGGTTTTGGTGGAGGTGGTGCTGGGTTCAGCGGTGGCAGCTTTGGCAGCGGTGGATTTTATGGAGGGAATGTGGGAATTCTCTCCAACGACGAGAAGCTGACCATGCAGAGCCTCAATGAACGCCTGGCTGCCTACATGGAGACAGTCAGGAATTTGGAAAAGGAAAATGCTCAGCTTGAGCAGTTAATCAGGGAGTGGTACCAGAAGCAAGGTCCTATGGGCCCAAAGGACTACAGCCACTATTATGGACARATTGAAGAACTCCAAAAACAGGTASGATGCTCTTTGCCAGASAAGTTTRAGCAMTGACAGACTGAGAGGTTCACAGGGAATGTTTTCCTAACGTTTTGTTTCTCTTCTAGATCGTGGCTGCAGCTGTGGAAACCCACAAGGTACTTTTGGACCTGGATAATACAAAGATGACTGCAGAAGACTTCAGAATAAAGTAAATATATATTTYTCTTTTCCAGGCACTGACTTCCTTCCTCCTGCTTTCCTGAACTTAGTTTCATAGATTCATTCTATAAACAAATATCAATCCACAGGGATTTGGCTTCCTCCTGCTTCCATGGTAGCACAACCGAAATAAGTTGTGAAACTTCAGAATTTTCAATATTTGTAGAATGATCTTTGAAGGAAATGATGCCTATGACTGTGGAGCCAGAGCTTACAGAAAGCTTTATTTTTAAGAAAATGGGGATTTTCTGTTGCTGAAAGTCAGGTGAACCAGATAGATGGAACCTGAACAAAGTTGCAGTAAGAGGAAATGATGACAGGAGACCACAGAACACATTTTAATATTAAACTTTGATATTAATATTAAACTTTAAATTTACTTTGAAGAATCATAACTTTATGTTATTAAGTAATATGAATAATTAAATGTTAAGAACTGGCTGATAATTTCCTAACTCTGCTGGCTGAGAGACACTGCATGCTCCAAGTACAGACACAAAAGCAGACACTGATACTGGAACAGGGGCACTTTTCCATAAATGGTGTCAGCAGGAGAAGGACTGAGGTTCCAGGAGCAGGGCTGACCTGTCTGCACTGTCCCTGCACAGGTACGAGATGGAGAGCGGGCTCCGGCAGAACGTGGAGAGCGACCTCAACGGCCTGCGACCCTTTTTGGATAACCTGACCCTGACCAAGTCTGACCTGGAAATGCAGTTTGAGTCTCTCAAGGAGGAGATCATCGACCTCAAGAAGAACCAYGAGGAGGTAAGAGCCAGCTCCTTGAAATGMACACTGGAGATGTGGGCAGGTGGCATCCTCTGCTCAAAACCCTGACCAAGGAGTAGGGCCAGGTTGTTCCAGGGTGCTCCTGAGCTCAGCCCCCTCAAAAAGCAATGACTGGAAAGCCAAGGCCAAATAATTACAACACAATCMCCTCAAATTATATATTTATGTGTTGTTGAAAGGCTCCATTTGTGTTCATTGTCCTTGGGCCTGGGTTTTCTCTGCAGGAAATGAAACAGCTGCAATCCCAGTCCAGCGGGGAGGTGGATGTGAAGATGCACGCTGCTCCAGGAGAGGATCTGCTGAAAAAACTGAATGAGATGAGGCAGGAATAYGAAGCCATTATTCAGAAAAACCGTGCAGAGGTTGAAAAGTGGTACGAAAGCAAGGTAAGTGGTGACAGCTCTTCGTAAGAACTTTCTGTAGAGGAATGGCAAAACATCCATTGCTTTTAGGAAGTAACGGCAGAGTCCCTTTGGTTAAAATGAAGTAAATCAAAATGGACTTGAATTTTTCTGACAGAGCCACACARGCAAATTTAACAGCCCCATTTTACCGGTGGCCCTTCTGCAAAATGTTGTGTTCCAGTCAGTCCCATGATAAACTGCCATGTTGGCACTGTAAGTAAAACTCAGAAACCCCAATTCTCTACATTAATTTTTCAGATGGAGGAAGTGAGTCAACAAGTCCACTCAAGTAACCAAGAAATGGAATCAAGCACCCAACAGATCTCTGTGCTGAGACGTGAATTTCAGAGCCTGGAAATCGAGCTRCAGTCGCAGATCAGTCAGGTAGGTAACAACTGCTCCTGATTGTCTGACATGCAAAGAACTCAGGAGCTGCTGGAATGACAGGAGGTCAGCTGTGACAGTCAAGGAGGATCCTTGAAGCATCTGACATTGTGGGATTTTTCTCATGTTGGCATAAGAACGATCCAATTCTGCCACATTTTCATAAACACTGCATTTTTTCCCTCCCTTTGCAGATAGGCTCCCTGCAATCCAACCTGGAAGACACRGAACGTCGCTACAACATGCAGCTGCAGCAGATCCAGGCCATGATCGTGCCCTTGGAGGAGGAGCTGGCCAGCATCCGCTGTGAGATGGAGAGCCAGAACGAGGAGTACAAGATGCTGCTGGGCATCAAGACCCGCCTGGAGCAGGAGATCCAACAGTACCGGGCACTGCTGCASGAGGGCCAGCAGGGCATTAGGTACAGACATCAATTAATTAACTTTCCATTGATGTAATCAGCAGCAATATTTATATTAGGAACTGGTGCAAGAGATTAATCATCAATGTATTTACTATGAGCACAAGGATTCACATGGAATCTAAATCTTAGCTGTACTTTTACAAAAGTATTTAGAATTKTAATTTGCCATTTCTTCCTGTAAGTACCATCAGGAAGTGCCATTATTTGGGAAAATGAAAGGTGAGAAGGAAATAACACACCCCTTCCTCCTTACAGCACTTCACAGGGAGGAGCTGGTGGTGGATCTTCAGGAGGAGGAGGAGGAGGAGGAGGAGGAGGTCATGGAGGAGGCAGTGGAGGAAGAAGCTGTTGGTCCTCAGGTGGAGGAAGCAGTGGAGGAAAATCAGGAGGATCCTATGGAAGATCTTCCTCTTCTGAAAGTGGAGGAGGGAGTGGAGGAACAACAGGAGGTGGAACCAGTGGTAAAGCTGCAGGTGGAGGAGGTGGCAGTGGTGGAGGAGGAGGGGGTAAATCCTGCCTCTCCCGCTCTTCGTCTTCCCAGTCCCAGCCCAGCGACTCTGGTGAAAGCCAAGGTAAAAATGGAACAAAAAAATTGCATCCTGCCATTCATGATTTTCTCTGAATAGCAGGAAAAGATATAGCAACTTCCCTCCTGGAAATAATTTTGCTATTTTTTTCCCAGTCTTGTTTTAAGGCCATTCTGACATTTGTTCTTATACAGTGACAAATTAACATGAGCAGCATGAAGGATGGCACGAAGGGTTGTGTCAGAGGATGTGGAAAAGAGGAAATGGAGGGGGCAAAAGGAAAGTGGTGCCAAATCCAAAGCGTGCAGGGAACTAGGGAAGTCAGAGGTTAGAAATGTGACTGGCATTAAGCAGGTTTGGTTAAAGCAGGGTARAATAGTTGGAGCATTCCAGATATTTAAAATATTGCCTGCAAAATACTGAAGTAGCAAAAGATGGGGAGTGACCAAAAGGTCTGATCCGTATCTGATTTCCTGGCTGTGATTCCAGGAAGTGCTGAAAACACGAAGCTCTGCCTGGAAGATAACAAAACATTGGAGAGAGGAGCAACCATGGAGGAAGTGTCTAAAGCCATAAAACAATTGAGAATGGGTAAGGCTCCAGGTCCTGGCAGCACCTCAGACAAAAGCCTGAAAATGGTGAAAATGAGCAGGAAGACATAATTTTTAGAAAGGTTCCATCCCACTTTTGATTTTTTTTTTTATGAAAAGATGGAAAATGGTCCTGCTCTGAGGTTTCAATTGATTTTTTTTTATAATCACCAGGCTCAGCCAGGCTCTGCCCCAAACAGTTTCCATCACAGACTGACAGTCAGTCGTGACATGAGAGTTGGCTCTCACCCAAAGGCCTGAAGCCATCAGTAGGACAGTAGGAACACTGCACAGACACTCCTGATGCTGAAACCAAGGCAGTGAGTTTAGGATTTTGTGCCATAAGGAAGATTATTTGGCAAATTTGGTGTAGACGAGCTTTAGTTTTTAAAAAAWTGATACAGAAGTTTTGCAAACTCCTCCATAAAAATTTATTCCTCTGATCAAACATCCCCTCTGACCTGCAACACTTCAACATATATTCATGCTTGGTAGGCAAGATTCAAACATATTATGTGCCATCTATAACTTATAGAAAATTGCTGTAAATATTCATACACACATGAGATTTTAAGTTCATCTGTATTTGGTCTGTACTGCTGCAGCCACTCTAAATTTAAAGTGATTTGCACTCCCATGGTTGAGAACAGAAGCAGATCTATGTAGTTAATTGCTAAAGCTGCACACTCGCTGCTCAAACTCAGGTCTGACACTGTCTGGAACTTTCCAGAAGGCTGGGAACAACCCTGGTGCATCAAGAACTGCACAGGTGATGGAGCAACACAAAATTAAAAATGCTGAATTCTTCAAAGAAATTCTTGCTTTCCTTTCCACAGGGAGCTTTAGGAAGGTTGAGGAGTGATCRACAAGACCAGATCTTCCACTGCAGGACCCTCCCAGCGAGGCCTTTGGACCAAGCAAGACTCTACTGAGCACGGCTGAACACGAGCAGGAGTGAACACTTGTCCAACTTACTCAACTGCTCACTCCAGGGGCTCAACAGAGCTCTCTGGATGTCCTGTCTGCTTTTTCCATCTGTCTTTCTGTTCCAAATCACAGTTACCTGAGTTAATCTCTACCGYGATTGGTGTTCCTGTGGAATAAATGGTAATAAATCTTTGCTTCTCTCTGATGCAACCAGATAACTGTGTCTGGCCCAAGTTCCTTTAGCAGAGATTTTTGTTTGAATTGGTTACAAATATTAAGTCCAATCAGTGGAATACACAGTGATGTGTCAGATTACCCATAAACTCGGAGTTAGCAGTGACATAATCAMCATTTAAAACTCACTGGGCAAAACTTTACAGTCTGCACTGCCAGGAGCAATACTCTGCTGCCCCTGTGATGGGAAAACTCACAGTCAAAATCCTTCTGCTACTGACTTCTATCAGCGACAAGAGGGTGGGTTTGAGGAACTGACTGTTATCTAGAAAACATCTTTAAAATATGAGCTCTACTGGGAATTTCACTTGAAAATAATCCAGAGGGTTTCTCACATGACACGTGCTCACATCCTTCTTCCTGTGCACTTCTACTCGCCTGCTAAAGCCCGAAAAGAACTATCACTCTTTCTCTCTGAGTTTTACAATCACAAGGTTTGTTTTTTCCCTGTGAGGAAGGCATCACCCATGGGAGARAGTTGGGAAACACAGAACGAGTGGGAGACCGTGGGAACGGGAATCCTGAACACCTGAGTTCTGAGTTCTGAGGCAGATCTGTGCTGGTGATTCACACTGTTGCCTTATGCCAGGCTCTCAGCCATGGATTAGCATTGGAAAATGAAAAAAATATCTCATTTTTCTTCCTGACCAGTCCCTCTGGGGGCTAGAGGAACCAGCTCACCTGCAGGAAGGACTCCAAGCACAAGCTGATACACCTGGCCTGATACCACAGCAATGGTGGTGATGTTTGCCAGGATACCCCCAACCCCTTCTGCTGTAAAATCACTTTCATTTTTAACCCCTTGCAGCATCACATCACACTTGTCKCTGTTTTTATACTTTCTCCAATTGCTTTGCTTGTTTTCCATCTCTGGCAGGTGGTGACAGCTCTTTCTCAGACCTGTCTGTTCAGGGTACTCAACCAGCATCCSAAATTAAGGAATAGTTCCAATCCAGGACTGCTYCTCACACCTCCCCYAGGAGCCTTCCAGGTTAACCTCAAMAATGTTCCTGCTCYRTGCCTGCTTCCTGGCTGTCCCAGGGTGATTTACAGGCCTGTAATTCCCAGGATTTACCTGGCCTCTGACCTCCCAGGGACATTCAGGAGGCTGTTGGGGTGGTTGGATATGATTTACTTGGAAGAGCAGCCTGTCCATGCTGGAAATCACTGCTCTGTGCCACTGTGACAGMTCTGAGCATTTCTGACACCTCTTGCTTCTGTCCTTCTTTCCAAAAATACAGCTCACTTTTAGTATTTTACTGCTGGTAATCTAATTCTCAGGCATCTCTGCATTTAACCTTGCAGAAGAAATTCCCCTGAAACGRTCCCTGGGGGAGCAAAGCAGAAACTGGAATTTGGAGTGTGGGAAGGGCATTGAGACAGTTCAGGGGCTGGGAACCCAGCACTGAGCACAGACATGCACGAGGATGGATCGTGTTGCAATACTCAGTGCTGCTGATTTAAATGCTTATTTTGATATGTTATAATAATTAACAATACTACTACTGCTACTTTTGCTGCTCACGTTGATTGTATTGTCTTCTTCCTTACCTACAATCTGTGGTTTTCTTAACAAGGTGTTTTTATAATTGAATTGTTTTAAATTGAATTGAATTTTTTTTATAATGTTCATGCATTTAATGAGTCTGCATCTACAATGTAAATTAGCTTCATAATAAGGTTTATTGCATGTTATGGTATGTGACAAAATAAATACAAAACATCAATAAACTAACAAAACCCTCTACCTGATCATGGCATTAGTGTTCATTACAGACAAAACCCAGAATAAATTGAGATGGTTTCTTACCAGACCCAGGAAGGAAATGCCRATTTAAGGATACTTTTTATATTTGGCATTGCAAAATCTGCACCTGGATTGTCACTGGCATTTGCTTACTGAGAAAACAGGTTTATATGGAAGAACAGAACTAGAAAACCCAAACCATTGCAAAGCAGAGCAAGAAATACAAATATTGTAGTGTCAAAGCTCAGGGCTGGCTCAAAGTGGGGCAGCAGCGATACTGAGRAGCGAGGAGAACTTTGCACTTTTTATTTGCATGCATTTCATTCATCATTAATCTGCATAATAAGCTTTAATTTTACGAGTACAAAGTGTTGCAACTTGGATACTTATCTGGTGTTCCTATTAGTGCTCTGAGCAGRTAATTGTGGTACGTGTTGGAACAAGACCTTCAGAGCAACCTTAGGCAAAAACCCAATGTGCACACACTCCTGCGTGTTTGGCTTCAGAGCTCCCAAGCAATCCATGTGTCCATTTGAAGGCACAGATGTAATTTCCAAATTGCCTATGTCTTTGTTGTGCTGATGTCTCTTTTGTTGAGCACTGTCAGCCCTGTTAATTGCCAAATGCTACCCAGGCCACCTTCATGGACTGCAGAATGAGTACAGCATAGTACATCGTCTGTGCTGTTTTGGTACCAACAAAAATAATTATTCCAATCTAATTGCCTTCACCTTGTAGGAGACTGGGGAAAAGACAGTGGGACCACTCTGATTGTGGCTCAGAAAGTGCTGGAAATGCTGACAGGAGGGAATTGGCAGCCTGAAAAGTGTCCCCAGCTACGGGGCACACACACCCTGACCCACAGCTCTCACAGGCACTTGGCAAAGCCCATATGTGCATTTTTAGGATCTGAGGAACAGCTATTCTTCCTGTCAGCCTCCTCCCATGGAAGGTCTGGGTTATCCCGCACAAAAGATTGTGCTGGGAGAGTCCTGGAGGTTTTAAATTTCACAGGCAAGCCCAYTGCTGCCTTAGGAGTCCTTGTTTGCTTTGCTGGGTCTAACCTAAATCTCTTCAGAAATGGCTGAGATTTCACTAGAAATTCACAAATTTCACTTCTGAGCTGAAGCAGGAATGTGGAGTGAGCAGCAGCTCCGAGGTGAAAACAGACCCTCTCTTCTCACAAAAATTTCTGGTAGKAATGATGGGAAGAGATCATTAAATAGATGAAAAGAATAAACTCTAGCAGTTGCCTGAGGCATCAGAATGACTTTGAATTAAGGGGAAGTGTTTCAATTTTTCAGCTCACAGGCACAGAAGTGAGAACACATTTTCTCCAGGTCTGTTTGGAAYGCAGCAGCTCCAGTCTGTTGGAAAAGTCTCCCAGTTTTGCAGCACGGGCTGCTCSCAAGGTTTGTCATCACCCCCGTGAYTGGGAGTCACTTCTTTGATACGGATCATGGAGACATAATTAAAAGGGAAACAATAACAGAGTGAGAGTGAAGGAACATCAGCTGGGCTGAACTGTGGCATGTGCTGTGCTGGAGCAAAAGCCACGCATGGAATCAGAACATTCCGGCACTCTGCAGCTTGGGCAGTGCTGGTGGCTGCAGCAATAAAGGTCCTTACCCTACTCCMATTGGGAAACAGCAATGTTTATAAGGTATGGATGCTGTATCAACACAGAAATATTAATGATTCAGCTGTGCATTACATAGGGGAAAGAGATGAGGTCCTAAAACCGATGGTTCCTTTTTTAGTTAATTCAATAAGTTCATATCATCCATATAATACATTAGAGAAATGCATCAGAGAACAAGAATCTTCAAAGATTCTTTTAATGAGCTCAGAAATGAAAAATTCATCCTGTCTACAGAACAGACCTGCTCTGGTTTATAAGTATTTGCACAGTCAAGTATTTAATAGTCAAAACATTAAAATCAGCCATGAGAGTATTCAGTGTGTACAACTTTACAGAAGATGATGTACTCATATTTCACCTGTAGTTTTCAGGCACTTCAGTGTCTTGCTCCGAAGAAACACACAGTGACCGTGACAGAAACCAAACATCCCAAGGGCAGCTCTCAGCTGCAGCAGAACATGGGAATATGGCCCAGCCTCATGGCCAGCWGGGTTTCTATAAAACCACCAATGTGGAACTATTAACAAAAATTAAATAACCACAATGCTAAAGACAAAACAGGAACATCCTATGAGCATGTGACTTTAAAGTTACCTCAAATCTAAAAGTAAAATCTGTGATTTATGATCCTCCTTTATATATGAAGAGTGGTAACAATACAAAGCTAAAATGAAATGTCGAGGTCAGTGAAAGTTCTCACTCTTTGTGGTTTGAATCTTTCTTTTCTTTCATTGTTTTTATTTTTTAAAGTATTTTCAAAGCCGGCATTAAGACTTACCCTTATCAGGAGAACTCTCCAGTGTGGACAAATCTCTTCTGCGAATAGTTATATATGAAAAAAGACACTAATAAATAAAATAGGAAACAATGGGGGTTCTCAGAAGATAAAGAAATAGATTAGGAGACCCTTATGGCAATTTTTTTACTCTTTATTTAATCATTACAGGGAATTTTCTGATCACTATCATTAACAAACCCACAAATCTTCTAGCTCAGCTATGAAAAGCATCTCTRAGGAATACCCCTGGAATCACTGATGGGAATTTGAACATGATAAYCAGTTTTACTCACCGCAGCAGAACTTGTGACAAAGATCCCCACTGAACAAAGTGAAATTACCCAGACCTAGAAGCAAAATAGCACAAAAAAAAAAAAGGCTTTTCCTATAGCAAATTGCATCTTTCTGCACCAATAACAGACTGTGCTAAAGCCCAGAAACTGTTTATGCTGCTGAGATGTCACTACCAGCCTCCAGCTGAGAATCAGGAGAAATTATTCCATCACCAAACTGTTGGGAATCTTTCATCATCTTCCAACCATTGAGAGATCAAATAGCAAGATAAAATCGGGAGGTTTTGAAAGCGATTGCCTAAGCAGCAACAGAGCAGTGCTGGCACAGGCATGGCACAAAGGCCAGGAGAAAGGCTGCGGTCAGGAAATGTTAAATAATCCTGAATTTGCAATCAACATCCCACCAAGGCAGCCTTTGGAAAGCAAGGGCTGTKCTGCATTTCATCTCCAAGAGGTCTTGGCTGGGAGAAGGACAGCAGGCAGAAATGGCAGCTCCTCAGGGCTGCCCTCTGCTCCTGCACATGAGGTTTAGGGGAGATTGCTGCATTTCATAACCATCTCCAGTCATTAAAGGCTCTGTAACCCCACAGAGAGAAGGGCAGGAGATGAAGACATTTCAGAGAGAACWGAACTGTCACTGGGAATCTGTGCACATTCTTCCACACAAACCACAACAGTTTGGGTCCATCTACAGCAAGACACAAATGCTGGTGTTTTGCTGCTATTTGCACATCTGCTTTCAGATATTCAGCTCTGKCATCCAACCTGCCCAGTGAGGATGGAAACCCTTCCACCCAGGGCCAACTTCTGGGGATCAGGGCGACACTGAAGTGTGGGGTCATTTCATCTGTGGTCTCAGCAGTCTGATTTCTACTGATCTGTGTAAAAAGCATTTCACCTTTTCTCTCAGGATGCTATTTTAATCTCAAGGATCTTTGCTTTAAGAACAGTAGATATAATTATTTTATCACCTACAATATTTGACACATTAACAATAGAGAGAGTGAGCTGCTTTATATTAAATGATAAAAAGTCTTCCCACACACTAGTTTTTAAATCATTGTCTGCAATAAAACAACTTCTAATTAGGACACAATTGACTTCATAATACAATTAAAGCATCCTTGATCTTCCTTCTATTTTAGATCAACAGTGCTTTGGTGAAAAAAGTCCAAMATTATTTCTCTCTTTGAATTCTAGGACTTGGCTGGCTGTGTGCTGCTCTAGTGCTTTCTTCACAAAGGMAGGATTTTGATTTTTAAATAAGAATCCTTCTGCATTGCTTGAAATAGCTTGTTCTATAAAATAAGATGTTCTCTAAGTGCTGGCAGGGATACAYGAGTTGGACAATTTTTACAGACAAGTCACACAATCCTATTAATAAAACTCTTGCACTATCACGTATGGTGAGAAATGAACATAAGCTGTGTAGAAAATCTGAAATGCACAAAACTAGACAGAGCAAAAGTGAATAAACAACAGTCTTTAGCAAGAGCAGCTACAAAACCTTAGCCAAGAAAGTACCTTTTCCAGAAAACACTCAATGAGAAGAATGTCACCCAAAAGAAGTGAGATGTTSAACCTTAACCAAGCCTCAGAAGACCAGCCGTGGGTTGGATTGCCTGAGATAGCTGCACAAAAATACTGTTCAGCAAATTATTCTTGGCACAAACAAAAAGTTTGGTAAATGCCCTGGGAGAAGGAAACACCCTGATGGTGACACCCAGTGTCAAATGTATAAATAGAGAGAGCAGGGGATGAAAATTCACAGTCCTGAAGCTTATCAGGCTGTGCAGCTAAATTTGGGGTTGCGCTTTGAATCTTGCCTGCTGTCACCATGAGCTGTGGCACCAAATCTTCGAGCAGTACCATGAGAATTAGCAGTGGAGGTGGTGGTGGTGGTGGTGGAAGATGCAGTGGTGGAGGTGGTGGAGGGGGTAGGTCTGGTGGATACTCCTCCATGTCCTCACGAAGATACACCTCCTCTGGAGGCAGCGGGGGCTTTTCTGGGAGAAGCTTTGGTGGAGGAGGCTCCAGGAGCAGCTATGGAGGGGGCTTTAGCAGCGGCAGCTGCGGGAGGATTAGCCGCAGTAGCTACGGTGGGAGAATGAGTGGTGGTAGTTACGGAGGAGGAATGAGCTGTGGCAGCATGGGAGGAGGATTCGGATCAGGAGGAGGYGGATTTGGGGCAATGGGAGGTGGTTATGGAGGTGGTGGATACGGTGGAGGTGGATTCAGTGGCTTTGGGGGTAGCGGTGGCTTTGGTGGTGGTGGTGGCAGCTATGGTGGGGGCAGTTTTGGAGGGATGGGCTTTGGAGAGGATTCTGGCTTGCTGTCCACAAATGAGAAGTTGACCATGCAGAACCTTAACGATCGCCTGGCTTCGTACATGGATAAAGTGCGACGCTTGGAGGAAGAAAATGCCCAACTTGAGCATCTGATCAGGGAGTGGTACAAAAATCAAGCTCCCTCTCAGAGCAAGGATTACAGCCAATACTACAGGACAATTGAAGAGCTGCAAAACCAGGTATGATGTATTTTGAGTATCTTGGAACAGGTTCTCGTTGGAATGGCACTTCCCTCGTGCAGCATAAGGTCTCCATTCGGGGTGATTTCCCCTCCTGTGCTTATTTGGGGTGATTTCCCCTCCTGTGCTTTAGTCAGGAACCAGAGTGGTATGGGGCCCAGCTTTTGGCACATGAGTATTTGGCACAGAAAGTGTTGTTGGGTGCAGTGGCAGATCAGCACCTGTGCCCCCATCACATGGCCTGTGCTATGCTCTCTTCAATGCTGGGCTGCTGCTCGCTCGTTCTTCGCTCTTGAAGAGCAGATTTAATCCTTGCTTGTGTTTTATTACTATTACTGCCATTTAACTGGGTATTTCTGGGAATACATTGGATAAACCAGCATGTGCAGTTAGTCTCATTCCAGCCCTCAGCCATTTAAGAGTCATGTATCTCTTGCATGAACATGGCTGTTCTCAAAAGTTATGGTAGTTTTTCTTTCCCACTGTTTTTTGTTAGTTGGGTTGGGGGGGTTTGTTTGTTTGTTTTTCTTTTTTGAATATGAGGAGTTTATTTAGTTATTCTTTCCAACAAGGTATTTTTAATGGATATTTGCAAACAAAAATTAACAGTAAAGGCAGTTTCTTTTATCTGGAAGCAATAAACTGATCTCTCTCAGTAGCTCCTGCAGCTCCAGTCAAGCTTGATTTGCCATAAAACCCTCCTGCAAGGTGTTTGTGCATAGGTGTTTCTTCTCTCTCTTGTGAGACTGAAATGACAACTCACTGAATAACACCTGCCCTCTCCCTTTCAGATTGTTGGGGCAAATGTGGACCTTAACAGGATGCTTCTTGACATGGACAAYACCAGAATGACTGTGGATGACTTCAGACTGAAGTGAGTCACTCCCTTCCTGGCTCCATCTACTTTGCCTCCCTTTATCCCCAMAATTTCCCATTGCAAATTAATCCTTGCAGAGGTTGGAGCCTCTGGGCTCTGATGACAGAATGTAGAATTGTTGGGAAAAGCATTCAGACAAGGATTGCTTTAGATTTTTGTATTATTTTTCTCCAGACAAGTTTTTGAAGAGGCACATTTAAGGGATTCCATTCTAAGTTTCTCCATCCATGCACATAGATTTATAAGCACAATCCTCATGGTATAAATCTCACAGAGAGAAACTGTACTGAAATCAAACAAAGCTATTGGAGATGGAAAGAGAATGGGGTCTTTTCTTTTAAGAATTGAACAGAGATGTAAGATGGGAAACTGTACACAACTGAGATACCAATCAAAGAGGTCTGGCAGCACTTTTACTCTTTTTCTTGTCTGTTGTTCAGGTATGAGACCGAATATACTCTCCACCAGAGTGTGGCAAGTGATATCAATGGATTACGCCCACTTTTGGATCAACTGACTCTGTCCAGATCTGACTTGGAGACACAGTTTGAATCCCTGAAAGAGGAACTCATCTTCCTGAAGAAGAACCACGAAGAGGTAAGTTTCTTCACACTTCAATAACTAAAGGGACACAACACTCAAAGAATTTCCCCGTGGATTTTTCCACCAGCAGTAACCAGGTTTTGGTCACTGGTTTTGATCATCCAACTTGACACAACATTTTTGATTTTGARGAGTGTGTAGAGTGCATAGCTGTCCACAGCTGGTGTAATGAGACACCAGGTCAACGCATGAGAACAGGGGGATGAATGGTTTTCAGTACAAACCACAGTTTGTTTGCTGAACTCATGGAAGGAAAACTGGATAGAATATAAGTAGGAGTCAAAAGAAAGCATTTGTACTCTCTGCAATGAGATTTCCCACTGAGAAGAACAGATTCCCACCCAGAGAATAGAATTCCTTATGACCCTTTAGAGGCAGCAGGGGGGTCATTGTGTATACAGTGCTTGGCTGTGAGCGCTGGAGTCTCAGGAATGGCACAATTGTTCCATGGCAAGGGCAGACAAGGCCCTTTTCTGGAGTCATGGGCTGTGTGAGGATYTATGTCCCTTTCCTTCCCTTTATTTGAACTGATGCCATTCCTCCTTACCTTCACCCTTCCAGAACCTCATGGGGCTTTTGTGATTTTTTTTTCAGGAAATGAGAGGACTGCAAGGCCAGTCTGGTGGRGATGTCAGTGTGGAGGTCAATGCTACTCCTGGCATTAACTTAATGGAAAAATTGAATGAAATGAGGTGCGAGTATGAGAGACTCATCGAGAACAACCGGAAGGAGGTGGAAAGCTGGTATGAAACCAAGGTAAAGCACAGGCAAATATATCTTTCACAAAGATATAATTGATATAAAGACCTATTTAAAGCAGATGAAAGGCAACTTACCATGTTATTTGAGGGACAATAACTTTAAATTACTTTAAACAGTTTCCTATAACAGGTGATGTTTCATAAAACATCAGTTTATGAAATAAAGCACATTGAGCTTCTGTGTTTGAGCAGCCAGTGAATTATCAGGGTGTTGTCAGAGTGGCTTGAGGGAAATACACAGTCTGCATCGCATCTTTATTCTTATTAATTGATTTCTTGCTGCTTTTCTGATAACCCCACAATGTTTTCTAATTGTTAAAAATGCCTCAATTTTGCATGTCACTTTTTCAGATGGAAGAAGTTAATCAACAAGTCCACACAAGCGGCCARGAGATCCAATCAAGCAACCAACAGATCTCTGAGCTGAGACGTGAATATCAGAGCCTGGAAATCGAGCTGCAGTCACAGATCAGCATGGTAAGGAAAGGCATTTGCTTTACCTGTGACAGTCTGTGTGAGAAGAAGGGCTACATGCAGCAAGTAATGCATCCAAGGAGAGTGGGATACTAGATTCCTTATCTTCAAAGATATAGTTTTTCTAAAGATTTGTGAAGATCTCCTGCTTTTCTACAAAAGTAAAATCACCACATTCCCATAAACACTGCATTTTGCCCTCCCATTGCAGATAGACTCTCTGCAATCCAACCTGGAAGACACGGAACGTCGCTACAACATGCAGCTGCAGCAGATCCAGGCCATGATCGCGCCCTTGGAGGAGGAGCTGGCCAGCATYCGCTGTGAGATGGAGAGCCAGAACGAGGAGTACAAGATGCTGCTGGGCATCAAGACCCGCCTGGAGCAGGAGATTCAGCAGTACCGGGCACTGCTGCARGAGGGGCAGCAGGACCTTGTGTACGTACTGTGACAGAACACCCAACTGCTCAGTCACGGGCARGGAATTCAAGTTGAGATTTGTAAAACAGATTTTGCACTGAAATGAGGCTGATGCAGCTGTCTTGGCCAATTGCCTCACAGGCGTGAGATAGTCTGTTCAGAATATAGCACGGGACGAAAAATTAATGCAGAAATTCTGAACTACCGATTTGGGGCTGRACAGGGAAACCCATGTAAGACAGCCCGGTT
>NW_026624117.1:17440-136620 GCF_030028575.1 Malurus melanocephalus | reverse complement strand
AAAACCACCAAAACTAAAACCCCAAAGTTTTCCAAACCTTTATAAAAGTTTCGGAAAGTTCAAGCTACTTCAGCTTCCCTTACGCAGTGTGCCAGCTTCTGTTCAGAAGTAGTGCCTGAAAGAGCAGCTAAGCTTCATTCTCTTCTTTCTGATTTTGAGCCACACACTGATGTATGTGCCAAATATTGCAAGAAATCCTTAGGCATAATGTGGGAAAAGCAAAAGCTCTTGCATTCAAGTTGAAGTTGAAAGAGAGGATAATTTTTGGCACTGCCTCAGTTGCTTTGCTGTGCAGTGCTGTGTTCTAACCAGCAGTGCAGCCCAGCAGCAGTTGTAGCTCAGTTGCCTTCAGGTATCAAAGTACTTTTGATTAACTTTTTTTTCCCCTTCTTTCTCTCTCTTTGCAGAATCCCATCAGGAGGAATGGGAGGAGGCATGGGAGGTGGTAGAATTGGAGGTGGTGGTTATTCTGGAGGAGGAAGAGGAGGAGGTGGCAGCATGAGTGGTGGATATGGAAGCAGTGGCAGTGGAATGGGAGGAGGAAGTGGAGGAGGAATGGGAGGAGGAAGTGGAGGAGGAATGGGAGGAGGAATGGGAGGAGGTAGTAGTGGAGGAGGAATGGGAGGAGGAAGTGGAGGAATGGGAGGGGGAAGCGGCGGTGGATGCATTGGAGGAGGAGGAGGAGGAAGAACCTCCGGAGGCATCAGCAGTTCCCACTCCTACTCTTCATCCTCCCAGTCCCAGGCCTGCAGGGGCGGCAGTGAAAGCCAAGGTGAGAACTAWGCTACAGGCACACTGTCCCCTCAGTCACATCCTGACTAATTTATGCACTCATTTATACCAATATACTCTTCCCGAGGCAAACAGTACTGAGGATAAACTAAAACTTCTGGAAGGTGTTAGATTTATTGTTACAAACAATTCTTTCCTCCTCGTGTGCAAAGGATGCATTTCCAGAGCACACAGTGCATTTCTATTCCATTTTGTGGGCGATATCAGCTGATCCTGTAGTTTAACCCCAGCTGGTTTTCTTCATCTGTCTGATTCTTTGCACAATCTCATAAATCCCAYAGCCTTTGTGCTGTGCTGGAGTTTTCCTCAATGCTTTTGGTCACTCCCACATAATCCMAATGTCTGGGGGATACTGGTGGCTCAGAGGTTCAGTGCCAGCATTAAYGAAACTCATTCTTTCTTTGTCTCTAAACAGGATTTGCAAGAAAGTCTTTTGACTAACAATATACATCAAGGATCCTCCAGTGCAAGACCTTCAAAAAGAAACTGGCCCAAATCCGCTGCATTGCCCACACTCCCAAGGAAAGATGATGCTCTGAACAGTTCCTGGGAGTTGCAGATGCCACCTCTCCCCCTGCCCTGCATGCTCTGTGCTGCTTCTGCCCACCACGCTCTGCAGCTTCAGCCATCATCACTGGAACTGCTGCTTTACAGATCCAGCCTGTTAGGTATTCAGGTTGTTCTGAATCAGGAAAATGTCTCTAATAAAATTTAATTTCTGTCTGATGCAACCAGAATTTTGTGTGGCGTTTTTCTTACCTTCTGTAGGTGTAAACACCTAAAAAAGAAAACACTAAGCCATGCCAAGACACGCCTCCAGGTGGAGAGGTTGATGATACACTCCACGAGCTGATAATGAAATTTAGAGTTAAAACACCATTTCTGAGCAATCAGGGCAGATTGGGGGCTGCGCCTTTGTTTTTTAATAATGTGTGAGATATTCTCGTGAGTTGAGCTCTGAGACCCAACAGATGAATATCAGCCCAGAAGTGACTGCAGAATTTCAGCACTCAATGACAACAGCATTGGCAGCATGTGAGTGTCCACAAAGGAACATGAATGATTACAGAGCCATGGTTGTAAAATGAAGGGAATGTTTAAATTCATAAAACCTTGACTGGCACTCATTGGTTTAATCTGGACTTGCAGAGATTAGGGACCTCGTTTTGAAATGATAAGGAAGTGAAATAGAAATATAATTTACAGGAACTATACAAAGTTCATATCCATAAAATGTTAATATTGACAACAATTGCCTTGGATCTGGGAGAAATTAGGAGCCTGTAAAAGGGTCTGGAATGTTTATTTTTGGATGTAGCTACCAGAGGATCCCTGGAAATGGAGGGCCAAAATTCCAGTGAGGCTGCCCAAGGGRAGGGTACATTCACCTGCACATCACCTTGCAGGCTGAGCTGCTGGTGCAGGGCTGTGCACAAAAGAGGAGCCTCTGGGGTTGACTTGAGACTGAAAGAAAATGTGGGTTCATGGAAAAGGAGCAGCATTGCTGAGTAACACAACGGATGCCCCAAAGTATGGACTGAGAGATCAGATACAAAAATTATTTCAGAAATACACGTCACACTGCCATGCAAATTATCTCAACCCCTGGAAACCACTCAGGGTAACARAAACACTTGACTTACACCAAGCCTAAGTGTGATGGCATTGTGCTGTCATGAACGAGCCTTTGCAGGCTTGTTAAAGAGCRCTTGTGCTGCCTAAATGCTGCCAGGGACATGGAACAGGAACAGTGAGATTCTGTAATGCTGATTTCTCCTTCTTTAGTTGAGAAACTTGGACTGCACACACCATCCCGAAAGAGCCATGGTGCAAATGGTAAACAGGCTGAGAATTAAAAGCCATGAATTGTGCCTATGCCAGAGGGACCCTCACCATGTGCTTGGGTGCCTCAGGGGAAAACCATGACCCGAACCCCCTCCCCATCTCTGCAGGGTGCTTTTGGGAGCCTGGCTGCTGATGCCCAGCCCTGCTGTTTTCTGCTGCTTCTTCAGGCTTTTTGCCACATCTTTACTCGACACACAGAGTCCATCCAACCCCCGTATCTCCTGCCATCTTTTGGGTTTTTGCTACCCCGGATTTGTTTGCCTCTGCTGCTCCAGCCTGCTGCTCCGAGGTTCCTGCTGCAATCTGACCACCCGGAGTGGCACTGACACCGACTGCTGCCCGTGAGTTTTGCCAAAGGGAGCCACCTGTCCCCTGTCCTATTGCCACCAACTCGAGTCACCATTGCCACCAACTCGAGTCACCATTGCCACGTGGGGACGCGGCTGAGCCCGGGCCACAGCGCCCCCTGCAGCCGCGGGGGAATCATCACTATATATTTATATATATTCATATATATATATAATGTTTTATATAAAATATATTATTTTTATATATATTCGTCTTTTATATATATTCTAGTAAAGAACTATTATTCCTTTTCCCGTATCTTTGCCTGAAAGTTACAATAATTTCAAAGTTACAATAATTTGGAGAGAAGGGGGTCATATTCCCCATTCCTTGGCAGATACCTGTCCTTTAAACCAAGACAAAGTGCTATACATCATAAAGTGAAGTCCAGAAGGGATTAAAACAGGCAGAATGGAGGCAGCAGTTACTGAGAGATMCAGGTAGAGARAAGGAARGATTACCAGRATCATTTTACATCCATGATGRACAGTATTGGGTTTGTGTGGCAAGGTTTGGGTAGCAGGGGATACAGGGGGATTTCTGTGAAAAGCTGGCAGAAGCTTCCCCTGTGTCGATGGATCCAGGGCTGAGCCCGTCACTGATGGGGGCAGCATCTCAGGGGTAACAAAGAGTGAACAAAACTGTACAACTGCAGCCAGACAGAAGAGGGGGCTTATTTCTTCTCCTGTAATATGGAACTTCTAGAACACTTCTATGTTGAACGCATCCTTCCTTTCTGTGGATAAGCTGACTTTGAGGTGGCAATTCACAGCAGGTCCCACCAGCTCCTTGTGCCTCCTGTGCACAGCCCAGTGACTCTTCCTTAGGAGCTGCACCACTATTTAATGCACAGCTGGAAACACAAGAATTTGTATCTGTTCAATGCTTTTCTCAGTTTCACAGGAACTTGATTAGTAAAGACGGAAAAAGCAGCTCACTGCACATTCCCTATTGCATGGGCAGTGGAAAAAAGTACACAAGTTTTTCAGACTGTTGGGTGATGCAAGACATTCTGTCATGGTTGCAAAACACCCTTCACTGTAACGAGCTCAGGTAATGATTATATTTTTTCAGATCTAATCTTTGGGTCTTTTAATCAGTTATTTTTTCACTCTATTATATAATTCAAGGATATGTTCTGAAAAATGACTATTTAAATAAGGTTATGAAAATAYGCAAAGTAAAATATTTCTCTTCTCCATTTTCTCTGAGTCCATTTGAAACGGTTAAAATAAAATTGAGAGCTCTTTGATAGGAAAMGATTTAATATGTTTTCCTTTGCACACTGTTACTTTTGTGGCTGTTACACATTTTTTCTTTAAAAAAAAGGACTGTGATCCCCATCCTACATGTTCAGAGAAGCTGAATCCCAGCAGGACCTTTTTCAATATAAGCAATGATGACAGAGTGAAAAATTTAGAGTAAAGTTCTCTTCCATAACAGACATGGGAATGCAGTTTTACAAGTTTTTACTTCAGTGCATTAAAGTAGATTTCTAGAACGTTAATGTAAATTTGGAATAAATCAATGAATAAAAAGTCCCCTGGTGTAATGAATCRTGTCTGTGATCACAAGAGGAACCAAAAGCTGAAATGCTGAGTTTTACCAAGACTGAAGAAGACAGACAATGAGGCACAGCCTTCATTAGCTGGCATTACCAGTGAGATATTACCAGATTAACAGAAACTGAGAGATATGACACTATTCAACAAAATACCCAACACGGAGCCACCCACATAAAATTATAGTGCAACTAGGTGTGAATCAACAAAGACATATTTGCACTGAATGGTAATGCCTTTTACCTCAGACAAAATTGCCATTAGCACATCATTTTTGGCATGAGCACCATGGCTGGCAAATCCCATGGGAAGCTGGACTGCCTGGCAGGTGACACCCACCCGGRCAGGTATAAAGAGCCACCGGCGAGGACGGCCCGCTACACTTTGATTTCCTGTATCTYGCTGAGCACTGCTTTGCATCTGGGCTTGGATATCTGAWYCYTTCCACCATGAGCTGCACCATCAAGAGAACATCCAGCACCTCGTACAGGAGTGGAGGAGGAGGTGGTGGAGGTGCCTGTGGTGGCGGCAGCGGCCGCAGCTCCTCCGTGTCCTGCCGGCGCTACGCCTCCTCCGTGATCGGCGGGGGCAGCTACGGGGGTGGCCTGAGCATGGGCAGCCTTGCTGGGGGCTTTGGTGGGGGCTTTGGGGGCTCTATTGCTGGGGGGGATGTGCTTCTGACTGGCAATGAGAAGGTGACCATGCAGAACCTCAAYGACCGCCTGGCTGCTTACCTGGAGAAGGTGCGAAGGCTGGAGGAAGAAAATGCCGAGCTTGAGCACCACATCCGGGAGTGGTACAGGAAACAAGCTCCCAGTGCTTCCAAGGACTACAGCTCCTACTACCAGGCGATTGAACAACTCCAAAATCAGGTAGGATCCCCACAGCACACGTGGTTCCCACCTGTTGTTCTCTCCTCTAAGGCCTTCCTCCTTCCTCTTTGCTCCTTCTCCTCCCTGCTCCCTCCATCCCACGGGGTGCAGGTGGCTCCAAAGCAGCCGTGTGTGGTTTGCAGTGCTTCYCTCTGCTCCCACACAGTACAGAGGGATGGTGTGCAAACCCAAATGAGCTCCCTTTGCCCCTGCACATTCCTACAGACACCATGTGGAAGGACTGAGATCTTCCCTTACAATCAGGTTACACAGTACCAAGAAAACAGAGTAAACAGACTGAAGAKGTAGTTATATGACAATGGCCCAAAAACACTCATTGGGACACACAGGGGACCATCCCTAACTTGAGAAAGGGAAGTAGAGCATGTATTTGGGAGGATGGTYAGTGATAGCACAAGTTTCCCTGAAAAATAAATCTGGATTGTTACCCTTCTATATGGGCATTGCATTACAGCAAGAAACAATTCTAAGACCCACAACAACTCCCGATCAAAGCTTAGAGCCTTCTTTTGGCTTGTCATGGAAATCTAGAACACAGAAAGACTCCTCTGCACMTTGGCCTTTTGCAGATCATTTCTGCCACTGTGGACAACAACAGAATGCTGCTGGATATYGACAACAGCAAGATGACTGCTGAAGACTTCCGAATGAAGTGA
This sequence comes from Malurus melanocephalus, assembly GCF_030028575.1. Classification (NCBI taxonomy): domain Eukaryota; kingdom Metazoa; phylum Chordata; class Aves; order Passeriformes; family Maluridae; genus Malurus; species Malurus melanocephalus. The sequence goes on along the minus strand of NW_026624117.1, from coordinate 130,524 downwards.
GTACCTCTCTGTGATCCTAGCATGTCTGTCAAATCTCTCACATCATCTCAGAAGAAAAGGGAGGACTGTCCTGGGTGGTATTAMTGACTCATTCTGTTTTATTGGAATACTGATCTKGGAAGGATATGTGCTATTGACTGTCAGCATCTCATTTCCCCATTTCTCTCTCTCTGCATAACACAGGTATGAGAATGAGCTGGTCATCCGTCAGACCGTGGAGGCTGACATCAATGGCCTGMGAAATCTCATGGATGACCTGACTCTGGTTAGATCATCACTGGAATCCGAGCTGGAGTCCTTGAARGATGAGCTGATGTCTCTGAAGAGAAACCATGAGGAGGTACGATGCAATGATAAACAGCACAGCCTAACACATAATCCTTTGATTCTTCACAGTTCCCACCATCACACAGCAAGCCAATTCCACCTTATGTCATGGCATTGTCATTCTTTGTCCCTTGKTACTGCTTTGCCCACAGTCCCCAGCACAACAAATGACCTGTGTRTGCTCTTGTGTCTCTCTCCAAACTCCCTGCAGGAAATGAGGCAGCTCCAGTCCCAGACTGGTGGAGATGTGAGCGTGGAGGTCAATGCTGCTCCTGGAGTAGATTTGACAAAGACCCTGAATGACCTAAGATCCGAATATGAGCAGATCATCGAGAAGAACCGCAAGGAGGTGGAGCAGTGGTATGAGGTCAAGGTAGGTAGCAGTGCCCAGAGCGGAGTGTCCTTTGGTGGGACAGCCCAGACACCCCGCTAGCGGGACAGGAGGAAAGGGACGAGCTCCTGAGCTCTCACTCAGCAAATGTGCTCCCTGAAGAGCTGCTGGGGCTCAGAAAGTGACTCTGGGCTTTGAACTTTCTGAGCTGGGGCTCAGAAAGTGACTCTGAACTTCAATCCACAGATTGAAGAAGTCAATCGGCAGGTCACTTCCAGCAGCCAGGACATCCAGACAAGCAGCCACCAGCTCACCGAGCTGAGGCGCGAGATGCAGAACCTGGAGATYGAACTGCAGGCRCAGCTCAGCACGGTAYGTGGGCAYGATCTGCTGGCYCTTCCCTCCTCTGCCCGAGCCRTGAGCTGTAGAACTCAGCTCCTCACCTCCTGTGTTTGYCCTTGCAGAAAAGCTCTCTGGAAAACTCYGTGGCAGAAACYGAGTCTCGCTACAGCTGCCTGCTKCAACAAATCCAGGGGCAGATCTGTGCCGTYGAGGAGGAGCTGGCCAGCATCCGCTGTGARATGGAGAGCCAGAACCAGGAGTACAAGATGCTGCTGGGCATCAAGACCCGCCTGGAGCAGGAGATCCARCAGTACCGGGCACTGCTGCAGGAGGGGCAGCAGGACCTTGTGTATGTATTTCATATATCAAGGGAATAAAAAGAAATCCTCATGTGCTTATTTGCTAATAGAGACTTTTTTCTCTTGCAATGACATCAACCTCTCTTTTGACTGAATTTCCAGTGTTAATAGGTTTTGATAAATTCTCTCATTTTTTTACAGTGCCTCCCAAGGAGCTTTCCAAGGAGGTGGAAARTCTTCCCAATCATATTCTAGTTCCTATACTCATTCCCAGTGTGGGGAAATGTCTGGTAAGTCAACATTTAGTAAGGGTGTGATTTTGAAAGGGTAAGAGGTGGGTTTCATCTGCCCTAATGGCTGCAATGTATTTGGTCAGAAAAAAGTTTTTTAGTTTAGGCTGGGCAAAATTCCCAGGTCCATTAGCCCCGGAGTGAGAAACCTCATTACTCTGTCACAGAGGAATCAGGGGTTAAAAGTCTTGCTATTCCCTCTACCTAAATATAAAATAGTTTATAAACTTTATGGGATGAGAAATACTTTTTTACTCACTGGAATAATAAAAAAATATCATTCTGAGAAAGCGCCCAGGTACTGCTGGGCAAGGAGTCTCTGCGCCTCTGCTGCTGACACCGTGTCAGGTGTAAGAATTGTAAATGGTGTAAGAATTCCACTCAGCAGGAACGCTCAGACTTCCCCTCAAGGCAGTGATTTGCTCTGTGTTCACACAGGGCAGTCAAGGGTGTGCTAGAGCAGCAGCAGTGACCGTGGCACCGTCCAGCTGAGATGCACTGACCATGGACGGCGAGAGACACCCCAGAGTTTCTGCAGCACGGCCGAGGCAGCGGGAAGGGTTTGGAAGAGGAAYCTGCTCACCTGTCCCAGTGCCCCTTCCTCCACCCTGCAATGCTTGGCTTACTCAACTTGTCTTTGGCAACTCATTCTTTGTTAAAGCGCTCACACTCTGCTGTAACTCTGCTCTAATAAACCTTTATGTCTGCAATGCAAATCACAACATGTCTGAGAAAATAAATTTAACCAGCCTCACGCGAGTCCTTATCCAGATCACCCAACAAACATGGGCTGTTGTATGGGGTAATGTGGGCTCAGGACAATCCATTTTGCACTAGGAAAATGGACACGGTGCTGAGATAAAATCACTGAGTGAAAGGATGTATCAGGAGTTGTGAGCATGGCTGTGTGAGGTGTGCCAACTGCCGGGCTCTGCCTAAGGGAGCTGCCAGATTAGGCTGGCTGAATTCTGTGTTCACAAGCAAGAGGTGTAAGGTTGRAAACAGAAATCTTGCTGTCAGTTCTTGACACAATTTTTCTCCTTCCTGTGATGCTACAAATCATTTATTTACCTTTTTGTTTTCTAATGGTCACTAAGGGATTGCTTTATGGCCCCTTGCCTTGCCACTTGTATTAAAGAGAATGAATGATGTGAATGAAAATACAAATCATGGGTAACTATCAGGAGATTCTTTAATTAACTTTTAATTTACTAAACAGTACCCAGTGGTACTATTGTGACTCATCTGAGTCCATTAATCTCATCACAGCTGAAATCCTGTAGAAAGGAAGGTGTGACTCAGGTTATTCCAGTATGTAGGGGCTTCCTCACAAGTATTTCTACACCTTTGGCTGCACAGAGAATTTCATATCGCTGACTTCTGTTAGGAAATACAGACAATGAGACAAYGGGTGTGTTTCCTTCAGTGTCATGCACCAAAAAACATTCCAATGTTTTATGATAGAAATTTCAATTTACACACTGATATAATCCCAAGAACCCAATTTCTCTTAGTACAGAGAGCTGGCTGATATTCTGAGAGAAATGAGAGATACATTCCATTTACTGACGGTATTTTACTGTTTGAGAAGATAAAATATGCTGGAAAATCTCTCTCAGAGATGAGAGACCAATATTAAAATAGGACATCTCCTTTAGATGTGTTTTGCTTTCTGAAGATCATAGTGAAGCCTCTTTTCAATCTGTGTGCACCAGAAACAGGGAATCAGCCATGTGTCACYTACAGGTGCCTGTTGGTCCCTTCCCCTCTGATTAAACCTGGTTTCCAGTMCTTCCCATTTCATTCCAGACTGAAGGATTGATCTGTTAGGGTAATGAAATGACACACTTTCTCATCACAACCAACTTACAAGAGTTTGATTTGGTTTAGGCCATTTTTCAGTAACCACATGCCTTGGCTCTGCCAGCACAGTACCCYGACTGCAGCCTGCAGTGAGTGTCCACAAAGAAGAGACATTTTCTACTCATGTTGAAAAACTAACTTTTATCAGTCCAATATCAGGAATTTGTGTGAATAAAAGCCTGTCTACAATGCATAAAAACCTCATTTCGGGTTTTAACAATTTAAAAAGTGATGCAAGACAAATGCAAACATGACTTTGGTCTCCAGAGGCTGCCAGAATTCACTCAGGTCTCAGCTGTACTTACCATGGCCAAAGCACCTGAAGGAGACATCTCTTTTGAGGGCGATTATGGAACCTCAAACTACAGTTCACGTATGTAAGCAAGTACTGAAAGTTTATTGTGCCTCCTTCTAATGTTCCAGAAGCACAGAGAAGCATCACAATGATCAAAAATACAGCCCTCATCCACAGAACTGGGAACTCCAGAGCTGCAGGGTCTGTCCCCATTTCTGAGCTGATTTGGGAGCGTGGGTGCAATGGGTGGCACTGGGGAATCCTCAGGAGTGGATTAGCTGACTGTGGAGTCCTGCTGCTGACAGCACAACACCCTCCACACATTCCTGCTGACCATGGGGCACTAATCCCCACCCAGGGATGGGGCAAGGCCTGTCCTGGGGACAACAATTTGTCACAGATGTGCCAAAGCCCCACAGCCTCTGTCTAAAGCAGGTGCTCCAGAAACCTTGTGCTATTTCTGTGATCAGGTATCCTGACACCACTGCCTGCTCCTGGTGCWCACTTCACTCATCCATGGTTCTTTGGAAAAGCCATACAGTTCCTTAGTGTTCTGTAAAGATCTACAGGATAGGAAAAAAAGGCTTTGGCAGGGAGGAATTTAGAATTTAATTAGCCACTATCATTGCTAACAGGAGCACATGGGAGCAGGTACAGAGAAAGAGAACAGGAAAGGATTACTGTTTTGGAAGAATTTAATTTYTCTTGGAAGGTATTTCTAAATTTTTCCTTTTTCAGTGGTAGGAAGTTCTATGAGCAACAATTTAGATCAACCACAGAATTAAAATAGCTCACATTTAAGAAGGTTTTCTGTACGTCTACACATATGCAAGTTTACAGGCCCACCCCAGGGAGTCACATAAGAGAATGATGAGCCCAGAATGTGGCGATGTGGAAATCCTTCAGCTCTGAATAAACTGAGGAAACACATAGGTGAGTGATGCTGCAGGACAATGGGTGATGGATGAGGAATGCACAAATGGAGTTCCTGAYGAAACTCTTGGGAGTAGCACCCTTCTTACCAGGACCACAGTTGACTCATTTACTGTAAAACAATTAATTGCCAGTAATTGTTTCTAGGGTTGTTCTTTCCTTCTCATGTAACTGAGGACATACATCCAGTGGTGGCATCACAGCTTCTGTGGAAACCACAGGCAGCTTTTAGTTCTTCTGCCAATTTGGAGTATCTGTTTGTGGCTCAGCATCCAACTTCACCAGCGAGTAAACAGCATGGGGAAAGGACTCACAGCACTCCTACTTCAAACAAACTTTTGATTTGCAGAGGTCTGTGGGGTATACTATGAGCAAAAGCTCTGCCAGGGAAGATGTGATTTCAAAGCTCTTACAGCCCCTTTCAGTGGCTGAGGAGTCTCAACACCTTTTAGAGCAGAACATTTCTGACCTTCTATCACTGCAAGGACTCTGAAAGGTAATGGCTCCTAAACAGACCTGGTTCTTCTGGCTTGTGAAGTAAATCAGCAGATCCAAAATTACTCACAACAGCCAACTCAGGGCAAGAGTCATGTAAAAGGGCCAATGGCCAGAAATTAACATGGAGGCAAGGAAACACCCCCAAATAACAGAGCAGAAAGTTTAAAGATTAAGTGTTTGGGATGCAGTTATGGCAGTAGGKATGGTTAGATCACCTATTCAAAATAAAGAAGAGAGGGACWGAGGGACAGAGAGAAGGYACCYGGYSGTAGTATGAAATTACAGCATTGGGAAATGTCAGAAATTGTTGGGTCGAGTGTTGTGATGCAACAATACTGAGAAGGAGATATAAAATCAACACCTCTGGCACTAACGCCAATCAGCAATAAACATCTCATAGGGGAGAATAAAAGTGCATTTCAACAATCTAATGAGGAAAATATGACTAAGGAATCACACCCTGTGAGAAAATAATTTTTATTTTTTAATAATCATGACTCAGTCTCAGTAACATATGCAAAGCACCTGGTTCTGACGTGCAGATAATTAGAGAGCTACCAATAAAACAACAATCATAATTATGCAGATCAAAGGATTATATTATCTGTGATATGGAGGTGATGGTGTGTCAGGAAAGAGGGTGAATGGTTTTCCATGATTCTTCAGTCAGCCGTAACACGCATTAGTAACTTTTATGGATCTCATAATGATTGTGGCTAAGAAAAACAATCTTGCTTGAGCCACAACTGCAGGGTGTGTTTAAGTAACAGCATAAATGGAGAAACCAACAACAAAATGACTGAGTAAATTGTAACTCCCAAGTAGAGATGAATTCCCATCAAAGTTAACCCTTACACAAGGAGATGCCTTATCTTTCAGGCTTAAAATTCACATTTTCCAGAAGTTATTTAAAGGCAAAATTTCCTTTCCCAAGAAAGGCTCCTTATATCCTGCCCTCTTTACAGAAACACTGCAGTTATGCAGAAACAAGGGACTAGAGACCAAAGGCAAGGGGGATCCATAGGGTCATCACAGGATAAAATCCCCAACATCAATTGACCAAGATCAGACATGAAACTCTTCCATCCAAAGCCCCTGCAATGAAAGCACTTCCAGACCCTTCTGCCTCCCACAGATAAAAAGTTCCACTTAGTTTCCAGCCCAAACACACTCAAATCCAGACTGTGTCCTTTCCTACATGGACAACAGAATTGTCCTGTATTTCCAACAGCCCCAGTACCTCCTTCCTCAAGAGCCAGCTGATAATCTTCTCAACCTCCATCTCACCAACACAAATTCTTTCTTTCTTCTCCCAGGATATAGCCCTACAGATTTTACACATCTATTTCAGTTTAAAATAATCTCTAAGTGATTTGAAATCAGCACAAAATGTTTAAGAACTCACAACTTGAAAATGTCATCATTGCACATACATGGAACTGCATGAGATGGGAGGATTTCCTGGAAGTGGTACCACCAGAGTTTGGGGAAATAACATTGCTGCTTTTAAGRTCATCCTTAAAATCATCACTGTGATTTACCACTAAGTACTCTGAGACACAGTGTCCACACTGAGCTTTCTTTTCTTAGGAAGGACCTAAATTCTTAGAGGTTTTCTTTCTAGAATTAATAGTTTCACATGATAATTTGAACCAGCCTCACGCACAGGGTGCCTGAGTTCGTGCCTCTCCTACTCTGAAATTAAAGCAGAGCGATTAGGTGGTGCTTTCACCRCCTGTTTTGAAGACAAAAAAAATTGCTCCAAAGAACAAAGAACAGCTATTAAAATGAGTCTCWCTCACTAAGTAACCAGTAACAAACTATCTCCAACAAAATCTAACTCACAGCCACCCACCCRAAATTGCAGTGCAGGCTTGGTGTGAATCAGCATGCAAACACAGTACCTGGGGGGAGGGCTGACCCAAGCCCCAAAAGAAATTCCCCTTAGCACATCACTTTCRGAATGAGCACCATGGCTGGCAAATCCCATGGGAAGCTGGACTGCCTGGCAGGTGACACCCACCCGGGCAGGTATAAAGAGCCACCAGCGAGCACGGCCCGCTACACTTTGATTTCCTGTATCTCGCTGAGCACTGCTTTGCATCTGGGCTTGGATATCTGATCCCTTCCACCATGAGCTGCAGCATCAAGAGAACATCCTGCACCTCGTACAGGAGTGGAGGAGGAGGTGGTGGAGGYGCCTGTGGTGGCGGCAGCGGCCGCGGCTCCTCGACATCTTGCCATCGCTACGCCTCCTCCATGATCGGCGGGGGCAGCTACGGCGGAGGCGCCTGTGGGGGCAGCTACGGGGGTGGCATGAGCATGGGTGGCATTGGTGGCGGCTTTAGTGGGGGCTTTGGCGGGGGCTTTGGTTCTGGGGGGGACATGCTGCTGACTGGCAATGAGAAGGTGACCATGCAGAACCTCAACGACCGCCTGGCTGCTTACCTGGAGAAGGTGCGAAGGCTGGAGGAAGAAAATGCCGAGCTTGAGCACCACATCCGGGAGTGGTACAGGAAACAAGCTCCCAGCGTTTCCAAGGACTACAGCTCCTACTACCAGGCSATCGAACAACTCCAAAATCAGGTAGGATCCCCCTGGCACACGTGGTTCCATCTCCCACCTGTCGTTCTCTCCTCTAAGGCCTTCCTCCTTCCTCTTTGCTCCTTCCTCCTCCCTGCTCCTTCCATCCCCGGTGCTGGGCTCTCCTGCTTGTGGGAAGCCCGTGCTGGTGGCACTACAGGCAAAAACCCAGTAACCCTAACCCTGCTGAGCTGCACCTCCACCCCCTGGCTGAGCAAACCCCACAGCAGCCCACAGGCAATAGGGACGTGCTCCGAGGGCACAGCCCGAGGCACCAGGAGCTCCACCAGCCACAGACACGTTGGTGCATGGAACGTACATCCCACGGKGTGCAGGTGGCTCCAAAGCAGCCGTGTGTGGTTTGCAGYGCTTCTCTCTGCTCCCACACAGTTCAGAGGGATGGTGTGCAAACCCAAAGCACCTGGATGGCAGGATCTGAGCTCCCTTTGTCCCTGCACACTCCTACAGACACCATATGGAAGGACTCAGATCTTTCCTTACAGACCACYTTTTCCATAATGAGATGTCTTACAGCATCAGGGGCAAAGTCCACTCTGCTTCCTACACCCAGAGTGCAGAATTGCATGGGGTTTGGCCATTCCCAATGTAAATGTTCTTCTGTTCTTTCCCCCATCAATATTTGCTTGCATCCAAACCTTTGGAAAGCCAAAACCTTGCACACACCAGTCCCTGTGGCATGGCAATTCAAGAACGTTCTGTGGTATSTACACTACTCCATAAAACAATTCTCAGACCAACAGTAAGACTCTACCAAAACTTTGTGTCTTCTTTCTGCTTGTCCTGGAAATCATGAACACAGAAACACACTCTTGTCCATCTTTCCCTTTTGCAGATCATTTCTGCCACTGTGGACAACAACAGAATGCTGCTGGACATTGATAACAGCAAGATGACTGCCGATGACTTCCGAATGAAGTGAGTACCTCCCTGTGAACCTTGTCTATTTGGTGTCATGAATTTTACGAGACTTATGAATGCAGATGAATGATACCCTGTCCAAAGTGATACGATCAAGCCTACATGTTGTAACACAATGAATGTGCAATGMTTCGCTTTCCTTTGGTACAGGTATGAGAATGAGCTGGTCATCCGTCAGACYGTGGAGGCTGACATCAATGGCCTGAGAAATCTCCTGGATGGTCTCACTACCACTCGGTCTTCACTGGAATCCGAGCTGGAGTCTTTGAAGGATGAGCTGATGTCTCTGAAGAGAAACCATGAGGAGGTACGATGCAATGATAAACAGCACAGCCTAACACATAATCCTTCGATTCTTCACAGTTCCCACCATCACATAGCAAGCCAATTCCACCTCATGCCATGGCATTRTCATTCTTTGTCCCTTGGTACTGCTTTGCCCACAGTCCCCAGCACAACAAATGACCTGTGTRTGCTCTTRTGTCTCTCTCCAAACTCCCTGCAGGAAATGAGGCAGCTCCAGTCCCAGACTGGTGGAGATGTGAGCGTGGAGGTCAATGCTGCTCCTGGAGTRGATTTGACAAAGACCCTGAATGACCTGAGATSCGAATATGARCAGATCATYSAGAAGAACCGCAAGGAGGTGGAGCAGTGGTATGAGGTCAAGGTRGGKAGCAATGCCCAGAGCRGAGTSTCCTTTGGTGGGACAGCCCAGACACGCCGCTAGYGGGACAGGAGGAAAGGGACRRGCTCCTGAGCTCTCACTCAGCAAATGTGCTCYCTGARGAGCTGCTGGGGCTCAGAAAGTGACTCTGGGCTTTGACTCCACAGATTGAAGAAGTCAATCGCGAGGTCACTTCCAGCAGCCAGGATTTCCAGACAAGCAGCCACCAGCTCACCGAGCTGAGGCGCGAGATGCAGAACCTGGAGATCGAACTGCAGGCGCAGCTCAGCACGGTACGTGGGCACGATCTGCTGGCCCTTCCCTCCTCTGCCCRAGCMRKGAGCTGTAGAACTCAGCTCCTCACCTCCTGTGTTTGTCATTGCAGAAAAGCTCTCTGGAAAACTCYGTGKCAGAAACYGAGTCTCGCTACRGCYGCMTGCTTCAACAAATCCAGGGGCAGATCTGTGCCGTCGAGGAGGAGCTGGCCAGCATCCGCTGTGAGATGGAGAGCCAGAACCAGGAGTACAAGATGCTGCTGGGCATCAAGACCCGCCTGGAGCAGGAGATCCARCAGTACCGGGCACTGCTGCAGGAGGGRCAGCAGGACCTTGTGTAWGTTCTCTGTTTGCAAATAAGSGCACAAATTCTATCACAAGTTTTTCTCTCTTGGCACTCAGAGATGTCAGAGCAGAATATATGRCTTGTCTGGAGCTGAAATCTAAATTCAGCACCTCCTTTTCATGGCACCTTTATTGAAATGTGGCTATCAGAAACTTCATACACACATCAAACACAAAGGGAAACACAGAGCATATTATAACTGATAGGTCTTAAGTTAATCAGTTCCTGTTGACCTGTTTGAGCAGAGTGAATTCCATGAGAGGGATCACTGTGCCAAATGAAGCTGTAATGAAGTTCCTTCTGTCKGCAGGCAAACAAGCACAGCTGGACTGTGAGAGTACAAGAATTATATGGCACCAGTCTCTTGCTGTCTCTGCTTTTACAAATTCCTGGGAAAATATGGCTGAAGGGAATCAAATTTAAAAATATATAGTAAAAAAATATTTTCAAGATTCAGGAAAAGCCAAGCTGTTACATGCACTGCACATCATGTCCATATGTGTTTATTGTTCCCTTCATTAAAACTCRTTTCCTTTCACAGATCGTGTCAAGGATCTTCCCAAGGAGGAGGAATGTCCTCCCACTCTTATTCTTCTTCCCACTGTCATGGTCAATCCAGTGATAAGGGAGGTAAGAAACATCTTCCAAAGAGGATCCAAGCTTAGGGCTTTCACATTTTGTGTTTCATCCCTTTTCCTGTTAATACCAACCTTGTGCTATGGCTTTCACATCTGCAATATGAAACCATTCACAATCAAAGTTCTTCATTTCAAAGTGCTTTGGCTCCAGTTCCAGAGACAGGTTAAGCTCTTTTCCCATGTTTTCGCTAACAAATGGATATTTAAATAGTGGRTATATCTGAAATACCAGTGCTGTAAAGAGACTCTTGGTTTCTGTATCAGAGTAATGTTTTTTTCTTGCTTTTCACAGGGCAGTCAAGAGTGTGTTAAGACATCACCAGCATGTTGGGCTTCCCTGATCCAGTCAGCGCCATGGGAGCAGCCCAGCCCACAGCGTGATAACGTACAGACCACACCCAGAGTGACCTACCCCATGCACAGACTGCCCTACAACGCTAATAATGAAGTCAAAATTAATAATTCCTAGGCTTTTCTTAAAATTATCTACTTCTCACTTTTCACTGTGATCACTGTACTTGCACACAGGCATCTGCAGTGCACTTGGTGCTCTACTGCATGACAATGCCTCAAATAAAGCTTTACCTTTCTGCAATGCAAAGAAAACGCTGTGTCCAGCAGTCTATTTCGTATATAATTATTGTATTTACGTTTAGGTGTAACAATTGAGATATACAAAGAAATTAAGGTTGGGTAAATTATGTAATATGGCTCCAAAGAAATAGATGAATCCTAAATTGTATGATGACGGGATAAAATCCTGGAGATAAACGGAAACATCCACAATAAACTCAAGGGTGACACCTATGGGAAAGAGAAGGGGGTGGGGGAACTCCTTTTTCATAGCATATGTTGCAAGGAGTGTGCAAGTAATTGATTTACCAATTCAGTGATTGAACTGAAAAATCAGTATTGATTAACCCCAAAATTTCATTAACATTTTATGAAATCAAAACCACTATCCTTTGAGTCATGGAATGGGAAATCAATCCTATCCAGGCAGCCCTTTCCCAGTTTCTGAATGAGAGCTCTGTCTAGTCTTGTTCGATTAAAGCAAAGGGTTAGATCTGGAAGTGWGTGAGGAGTATGAAAGTTCTACCAACACAACATTCAGTTGTTGGGATTATTCCTCCTGTCATGTTGGAAAATCCTAGCTCAGTTCCTAATGAAGAGTGTGTTCCTTCATTCCATAGGGTCATTCCCAGCTCCATGCTGGGCGGAGCTCTGAGTGGAGGATGGCAAGGTGCAGGCAAGGTTTTGTTTCTAAATCTGCCCCACTTCGTGTAGCACTCACTGTATTGGGGCTCAACAGAGGAAGAAAATTGATGAAATAATCTTAGTCATTTCAACTTTACAAATTTGCATTTCAGTGTTTGATTTACAGGGCTGAGGAAGCTGCTGAACAGGGTCRGCCACATAGCAGGGGAGTGACTCCACTGCCACCCTGCCCCAGACCCGGGTGGGTCTCTCAAGCCTCATTGTTCCCTGAACACCTCGTAAATCACCGACATTTCTTACCCTGTCACACAGCTTTACACTTCCACTTTGGTTTGAAGAGAGTGAGGTGAATTATCATTTTGGATAAGGCATTATTTTAAAAGATGTCAAACTGTTTCATGTTACAATCCAAGCTGAATTCTCAGCACAGCAGGAAAGAGATTAGTCAGAGAAAATATTTCCCTGGGAAACATGGCTTTGTAACATCAAAGCAGAATTGTCTCTCCTTGGAGTCACAACAGGACTCTCCTGCTCTGTGCAAATGACAGAGACTGTTCTGCCTTACATTCCCTTTTATTCCTCTCTCTTATCAATCAGTGCTGACTWCTCCCAAACCCCTCAGCACCAGCCAGCTATCATGGACTTTGGGATCAAATACCTTCTTTAAGCACAGTTTAACCAGGAAGAATGTCTGAAAGGGGCAAATTTTGTCCCAKGCTGTCTGTTGGGAACATTCTCCTGCTTCCCTTCTGCTCTCCTGTAAGTGGGATACATTTGCAGGGCCAGCATGAGGGAATGCTGTGTTTTAGCCTCATTCTGCTCCATTGGTGTGTGCCACAGCTCCATTCCAGGGTCGGGATTTATCTGTAGGTGACAGATTTATCTGTAGGTGACAGGCATCTGGACAGTGTGTCCATCCCTTTGGGTCAGCTCACATGGCAATTCAGGAAATATAAGGTAGGATTTGTGACACAAACTGCTCAAAACACTCTCGAAATTAAATTAAAGCCTCAGGTCTGGGATACGGTTCATACAAGGAAAGAATAGCTTAATCAATAAAAAAATTGGCACGATTTTATTTCATGTCAAATGGATTCATGCCATGGATTCGATGGCTGTGTTTAACAGCCGAGCCTGCAGGGGGCGCTCTGTACTGCTCCCGCTTCCCAAAATCCCAAATCTCGTGGATTGTGGCAAAATTCTGGACATTAATCATCTCCAGCTGGGTCATACAACATTTTCAGGAGGTTTGATGAAGACAAGAGGGGTAAATTATTGTAAAGAAAGAAATTCAAGACAAGAACCAGAATTCAGTGGACTGAGTTCACCGAGGGGCTCCACTGTGGATCAGGACTATGCCATACCTGCAGGATTTATTTTTTTGCCCACAGCAAATGCTTCTGTTTGCAAAGGCAGTTGTCAGGTATGGACAGGTACGGCAGCCCACTGCTACTCTTGGTGCCTCTGTGCACAGCCCTGCTAGACTCTGGCATTCCTGGCTATGAGGAAATGGAACCATGGAGGTGACAAGGCAGGTTTTCCTCTCGGCCCACCACTGACTCAAGGACTGAGAAAAGAAACTCTGACTCAATGTGCCTGTAAAAAAAAAAGCAGGAGGAAAGGAAGCTGCTTCTGTGATATTTCTGACATTTACAGCCCACCTTTAACCATGAAAAATAGCAGCAGCCAAGTTAAGCAAGTATGAGAATTCATGCAGGAAAATCCTTTTTCTCTGTAACGATTTCTGTTAGGTTTCTCGTCATATATAACACTTTGGAGTGCTAATCCCAACAAACCTCAGAATTTATTGTAGTATTACCACATTGTGACTGCTGTATCCTTGGAAATGCTCATAGGCAGACTGGAGGGGCTTGGATCAACCTGCTCTGTCCCTGCCTGGGGCAGAGGGTAAAACTGGATGAGCCTTAAGGTCCCTTCCCACCCAAAGCATTCCACGATTAAGGACAAGTGACAGTGAACACGTAGTCTCAGGCTCATTGGGGCTGACTCTCAGAGCTGGTTTAGTACTGCCTAAAGAGAAGTTTTTGTGAGCAGCAATTACTCCTAATAGCGCAGTTTGGGAGCCCACGCTCCCGCAGCTCCGCCAAACCTGGCTCCAGGGAACACCTTTCCCTGGCACACCCCTGTGCTCCCAGCCCTGGCAACCCTCACAGGGCTGTGATCAAAGCACCCACAGCCTCAGTCATCAACATTTTCTGACAACATTGCCGATCTTAGCTCAGTTCTTTCCCAAACCTATCCAAAATCACAGTCGTACCCAAAAGTTCATGGCAATCACACACATGCAAAGATTTTAAATCAATGCCAAGAATGCATTTCTGTCGAAAATGCTGTTAGAAATCATGTCACCAGATTTTATCAGTAATTAAAGATGAATCCATTAGGAAAGTGTGAAAAGGCACTCAGCAAGCACTTTGGTCACTTGCTTTGTTGGCGGTGGGCTGCCCAAAATACAGACAGTTGGCACAGACCTCAGTTTTAAGATTTAAAGCTTGAATATGGATGTCAGAATCTGGTGGGAAACCACGGCTCTTAGTTGAGGTAAAAGCCAGGATTGGCTGGTACACATTAACAAGGGGAAAACAGTCTTTTTTGAAAGTGGCACAAACTATCAAGAGTAGTAAGAAATCCCCTTTTGTTCTCTTGAAGGTGTGACCAGCCAGGGCAGCCAGAGCCAGACTCTGAAGGAGTTTCCATGGACTGAGAGTTGCCATGAGAACCAAGTGTTTAAAATGCCTTCCTGGCAGCAGCTCCACAAAAAAAAAGAGGATACAGGGATACAGGATACCCCTCCTAGAGCAACAACTGGATTTTCTCACTGAGCCCAGCCAGAGATCTGCAGGCTCTGAGAATTCCTGTCAAGAAAAACTGAGCATGAAACCACCAGGATGATCAGGAAAGTCCAAATCCATGGACCCACCAGGAGGGTACGAATAGAGCTCCTTGTTTTCTAATTAGATCCAGAACACGAGCTTAAGACTTGCACAGTAATATCTCTACCCTCACTGGAAGCTGGGGCTTATCCCTGTGATCAGAATATATTCTTGTAAAATTAGCAAGAGAAATAATAATCTATAAATCTATATATACAAATATGTGAGTACATAGATATAAATAGTAGACATAGGAATGTTTTACGCACAGGAACAGAATAAAACAACTCAGTCCTGTGCTATGAACTCTATTTACTCCGTGCCTCTCCCAAGTCTAGGATTTATTTTGGAGTAGGAATTTTCCATGTGCTGTATGGGAAGATCCCTGTGGATAGCCCCAGGCCTCCTCCCTCAGTGTGAATCCCAGCAGCGTGCAGAGCCCATGGCAAATGTCCAACAGCCACTGCTCCCCCGAGCCTGGGACAGGTTCAGTCCCTTCGGGTTTGGCAGAAGCTCCTGCGCTGCCTTTGCTGCTGCCTGCAGAAACCTGACTTTTGGAACACGTCCTCCTGTTGGATGTTTAACCCTCAGATAATAGTTTCCAGCCCCATCGTATCTTGCTGAGATTTACCAGGCAGATAACAGGTTAAAGGAAGTGTGAAAGTATGTCCAGTGAGTTGACTTGGGTGCCCCAACTGAGCCTTCCTTCCCACACAATCTTTAATCATAGATAAAAAAATCTGTTTTATTTTCCTGTCTCAGGTACTTTACTGCCCGATTTTCCTTATCATTAGAGCTCTGGAATGATAGAGGAGTCAGGAGTTTAAAGCTAGTTATGTTTCTAGGGAAACAGGGACAACAATGAGGCATATCCACACCACAGCCAGTTTCAAGGATTTGCAAAGTATTTACACTGCTCCCAGTTACTGAAGTACTTGAGCTCTTCAAGAGGATCTTTTATGTATTTTCCTCATACTAATCAAATACTCTATAAATGGCAATCATTGAGAAATTAAATTCTGTGCCTCAATAGCACTGCAGCAGCCTGAGCAGGAATCATTCCAGGTCAGCTCAAATCACTGATCCATCGTTTCTGTTCTGCCATGAACAAACCAGAGCCCTATACAGAAATGTCCTTTGTCTTACTCTCACAATTTCTGTTAAAACAGAACCCTTACATGACCTTATTTCTCACCTCTGTCAGTGAAGAAATTATGCATTCCCTCCACCACAAACCCAAAATAGTAATTTTAAGTAAATTCCCAGTGTTGCTGTGCTCTTCTCTACCCTCTTCTCCAGCTGCTCACAGCTGTGTGTGCATGTGCTGGGACCTGCCTCTTCAGCACAGCAACATTCTTGTCTCACAAATCTATTGGCACATTCAGGGAATTTATAACAGTGCCAGGTTTGTGAGCATTTGAAAAAAAAAAAAAAAGATTTATGATGGGCTGTAGAAGCCAGATAGCTGAGAGCTGTATCTTGGGCAAACCTTAACCRTATTTACATTACTACTATCTGCAGATCAGAGCTTGTTGTCATTGGTTCTTCCTACAAGGAAGTTTAAAAGAAAAAATAGAAAATTTTGTGCTTGAATTAAAAAGCTGCAAATGTTTCATGCCTCTGGTCTTCAAACAGAGAGAACATCCCAAGCTGTGAACTTAAGAGGCCCTGTGACATGATTGGTTGGAAGGGTGGACAAGGTTTGGATAGCAAAGAAAAGAGATGGAGACTAAAATTGTGCATGTGAAAAAGCATCACATTTTCACTGATGGAAGCAAAGGCAGACAGGAAGAATTAATTACCAGAAAGGACAAATAGTTAAAAATGTAAAAGGTAAATCTAGAATAATAAATTGCCTTTGCTCATTCATCCATAGATGCATCCATGTAACTGCAAGCAGCAACAAAGTTGGTTATAACGTTCAGCAAGTTAATTGGAGTGTAATTGCATTACCTATCCCTGGCAGGAAATTCAGCAGGATGTGAGAAGAGACAAGGATATGCCAGTGTCCTCAAGGGCAAGAAAAAGAGAGTTTACAGAACAACTAATAAAACTACCCTGAAACAATATGAATGATTTTATGAAGCAGCAGTAACTGGAAAGGCAGAGAAGATAAAGGGAAAGCAGAACCAGGTCTCAGCCAGGAGCCTGGGCGTGACTGGATGACTTCACTTGAAAAAATGTGTCTCCCTTCCCCTTGGATAAGGTGCAGATAAAGGAAATTCCCTTTGCTGACCATTCCTTACTGGGGAAAAGCTGACCCTACCATAAATTAGATTTATTGTACAGACAGAAAAAGAGGCCTACACTGAATGCTAACAGCACCTTCTTCAACTTGCCATACTAAAGGSTTTTCCAAGCATTTAAATACACATTCTCACCTTAAATGGGTCCCTGCAAAAACAAACACATGCAACCATGGAAAGTTAAAAGAAAAACCAAAACTCTTCTGCAAATTTAGAATTCAGTTTTAGGAAAAACCCTGTGTAAGGGATAGATTTGGTACTAGAGGCTTATGCTGTATCTGGTGTTATAAATCAGATTAATCCATTTGACAGCATGTCCCAAGACTTTCTTCTTCTGCCACTTCAGCTGTATTTCCAAACTCTGATAAGAATTGCAGTTCATTCTTTGGGAGATTCTTCCCTGTTACCTCATGCAAACCCAACCTGCCTGCAGTACCTGATCAATATTCTGGCAGTGTGCAATATATGGTGATTGCTGCTTATACTCAAGAGGTTGCAGAGGGAATGCAGAAGCCTTCCAGATCCAAATTTTCATGAGTTGGGTGATAAAATATTATGCAGCATCATAAAGGTGCATTTAATTTGCAAAGAAAATAAACTGTGTTGAGGTTCTGATATGAGAGTCCAGGGAATGCTGAAGGAATACCTACAGGGATGGATGTTCCTCTTTCCTCAGAGCAGGAAAGAGATCTCAAAAAGAACACATTGGTATTTATTGTCCTTTCTTGCATTTCTGTTCAGCGAAGAAAAGCACTGATGCTCTTTACGCTCTAATTATGGACTTTGACATTTAACAAAAAAAATAACTGTTCCCCAGTTGTTTTCTTGCAGTAACCTCCTGACCACCTAACTTAACCACTATTTTACCTGTTCACAGCCCTTGGAGCAGCTACTGGCTGGGCAGGTTTGTCCCACCCAGGGCTGAACAGGACTTTCAGGTCTCCAGAAGGAACAACCACCGTGTCCCTGGCAGCAGGAGTGTCCCTGGGCCTGTGAGGAAAGGCTTTACAGTGTTACAGTGCAGGATGGAGATTTGGGGAAGGCAGCAGTTTGTACAGAGAGGAAAGAACTCAGCTCTGGTGCTCCAGGCTGAAGTGTGGTACATATCCTGTGTGTATCCAGTGATATATTCTGCACCTCAGTCACTACAGAATTCCTCCTTCCAATACAGCCTCCCCATTACCTGGTGATACAGGTGCCTTGGCCAGCCTCCCATTTGCTGTTTGCTCTTTCCCTCCCTGAATTTGCCCCGCAGTTTGACAGCTCTGTACACAGGGAGTGCAGCTTTATTGTGTGGCCTGAAATACCTGGAGCATTTTTCATGGGTATAGAAAGGCCTGGCTGCTCCCAAGAGCTGCAAGCACTGCCAGGCCAGCATTTCCTCTTTCTCACTTCTGGGGACTTCCAGAGGTTTGGAGGGAATGAGAAAGAAAGCAAATGGAAGGAAAGCTCTGAGTATCCCCCTGTGTGTTAGGAATGCTCAGGGAGGAGCCCACTGTAACAAAAGCTTTTGAAAATCCATCTTGGATAACAGAGGCCTTGAAAATTTTCAAAATAACATTTTCATTACTCGCAAAGACCAGAAGACTACATGATTCTGTTTCTTCTCTTTGCTTCTCTTTCAGAATTAAAGGACTACATGTGCAATCAGACACTTGCACAATCTTTTCACTCCCCAGGTACCCAGAGATGTTATTGCTTCTCTCTGCTACAGATGCAGCCATGGCTGCTTCAGAGGGATTCTTGTGTCTGTAGAAAACCAGACCCTCACATTCTCTGTTTGCCCAAACAAAACCGAGAGCAAAGACAGAAAGAGTGAAAACTTCATTTCTGAAAGAACTTTTCTCAAGGGGAATGAGGGAAAAAGAGGGGTGGGAACGTGTTTTGTGAAGGTCCACACACATTGCTCACCATTTGAGCTCCTTACAAGTTCTGTTATCTGGCTGAATCACTCTGTTAAAACAAACCTTTGTGTGACTCCGCTCTGACCGCGGTGTTGGCCGCAGTGGGTGCGCTCCGAGCCCCTTTGTTTCCATGTAGGTAAATTCCAGCCCGGTTTAGGAACGCTCCCCTGGGTAGGGAGGCGCCTCCTCCAAATCCCACCTTTCGCTCGAAGCGGCAGCGGTCAGGGGGAGGGGATCGCTGCCGTGTGTGGAGGTACTGGGGAAGGAAACAGCCCACTCCACAGCCACTGACCAATAAGGGCAACTGCCGTGTTGGCAGAAGGCTTAGGRCTGATAAATTCCATGGGTCTCAGATAACACATTCTGGAGACAACTCCCATTGTCACCGGCATAAAAGCGGTGTGGTGGGGGAGCAGGGCACTCTCCTGTCTCGGGATCACGAGCCGAGCGCTGAGGTGCACTTTAGGTTGGGTTTTTGCTCTTTATCCCCATGGCCAGTTACAGCTTTAGGCAAACCAGCTCCTCCGTGGCGGGGGGACCCGGCGCCTCCTCGCTGCGGTTCGGTGGCAGCTTCAGAGCCCCCAGCATCCACGGGGGATCTGGTGGCAGAGGTGTATCCGTGTCCTCTGCCAGGTTTGTCTCCTCTGGCCTGGGRRGYRGCTATGGTGGGGGTGGCTATGGTGGGGGCAGCTTCAGCAGCAGCTTTAGCTATGGGGGTGGCCTGGGGGGCGATGGCCTCCTGTCAGGAAATGAAAAGGCAACCATGCAAAGCCTGAACGATCGCCTGGCCTCCTACCTGGAGAAAGTGCGTGCGCTGGAAGAGGCAAACTCTGACCTTGAAACCAAAATCCGAAACTGGTACCAAAAGCAAGGACCAAGCCCAGCTCGGGACTACAGTCCTTTTTTCAAGACTATTGAGGACCTTCGAGACAAGGTAGGTGTTACTATTAATCAAAAATCATCTTAGATTTCCACTTACAAAGGAAACATGAAAACCCAGAATGTTCCTTAGGGGACCCCTAGAAAGCATTGCAGGTCATGAGAAGGAGAGGGAGATGAGATGTACGTGCAAGGAATGGGCAGGGGGATAAAGTCAGTGTCAATGTGGAATTATCTACATTTTTAAATGTTACAAACCCAGTCAGTGGGGAATGCCTGAGTACTGACCTCTGATAATGTTTGCCTTTAACAAAGCATATCTTTACACACACACATATCCACATGGTCATCATGTACACACATATGACCAGTTAATGTATATATGGCCATATATAAACTGATATCTAAAGAGAACCAAGCAACCTTCTGCTTCTGCAACCTCTCACCTGCCATAGAGCTTGTAAACCCTCATAGGCCCAGACACACCGCTTTAAAAATGAAAATAAAAATGGGTTAAGAACAATTTCTTTTTCACATTCCCTATACTTAACCTTGGAATTCAAATAAGTGAACTGAAACATTTGGCGYAGGAAAAAAAGAAACAGCAGACATGAAGTAATCAATCCCATATATAAATGCAGGATTTGCCCCAAGAGCCCATGGGTACCTGATAACAGATTGCTGAGGTGATACACACCCTGCAAAACACAGGGAGTAGCTGATTAACTATGTAAATAAATGAAAGAAAACTTGAGGTTTAGTTTTCCAAGTTCAGCCAGGAGTTCATGACTGCTCCCACAGAGGTTCCTTCTCCTTGCTGCAACCCATCCACATTCGCTGCTGATTTAAAATCTGAGCTCTGCTGACAGCAGAACTGGCAATGGGATTTTCTCCTTTTAGTATTCTTTTCCCTCCTTTCTTTCACTCCCCTGAGTTAGGGAAGGGAAAATGCTGTTTTGTGGATGACCTTTTAAATGTTAGAAGTGTCAGGCGTAGAAAATGTGCTTTCCGGGTAAAAAAGAACAGAGATTACTTCTAAATAAAATTTCCTTCAGAGGCTTTCACGATGCATTAGAAGAATCAATAAACACTATCCTGGGTATTCCAGGAAATAAAAAAGTGATCCAAGATGGTATCTCAAAGTCCTCTCCCTCTCAGCCAGCATGTAGTTTTGTCTCACTGGGGAACTTCTGCCTAAAGCCACTTCACACCCCAGACATGAGGATGTGTCCAAAACACAATCCTGGCAGAAGCACGTGATAGATCTGTGTGACATGTTTGCTGTAGATCATTGATCCTTCCCTACACCTCTGTGTGCTGTAGCTAGATGAACTAGACTCTTCACTCTTATCTGCAGAGCAGGGAAGCTGATAACAGTTGTTTGAGCATCACTAATGAGCTCTAATTGTTTGCAGATCCTTGATGCCACCATTGACAACGCCAGGACTGTGCTGCAGATTGACAATGCCAGGCTGGCTGCTGACGACTTCAAAACCAAGTGAGTCATTTCTGAGAGGGAGAAGATTTCCTGAGTGGCAAAAATCCTTGTTGAGCCAAAGGGCAGTGAAACAGGAATGGAATGCCCCTAAATCCCCTGTCTGAACATGGGTTTGATCCTGTCCGTGCAGTTCAGCCCTTCATGTTTTTGCTAAGAGCAACATCTGCACCACTAAAAATTTTGCATCATATGAAATACCTGGAGAAAGGTTTAATGCTTGATACCATTTGCTACATCACAAATCCTACAAACCCAGATACATTCATACTGTGTTTCTTGTGGGCTGGTCAATCAGTGAACCTGAATGGGTTCATTTTGCTTTTTTAAGGTTTGAAACTGAGCAAGGTCTTCGCATGAGCGTGGAGGCCGACATCAATGGCCTGCGCCGTGTCCTGGATGAGCTGACCCTGTCCAGAGCCGACCTGGAGCTGCAGATTGAAGGATTAAAGGAGGAACTGGCCTATCTAAAGAAAAACCACGAGGAGGTAAACCCCAAGAACGTTTGAAAGTGGTGCTGGAAAAGCAGCCTGTGGAAATATGGAGTCCCTCAGGATTGTCCTGGGTTCTCCAATAGTGAGGAGAGGATTTCTGTGTAGACTGGGATCCCTCCTGCCGGTATCTCAGGGGGTCAGTCAGCTTTAGCCCATGAAGAAAGAATAGAAGGTTCATAACGTTTTCAGTTTACAATTGTACCCTTTTCTGTCTCCTCTGCCATTCCGCACAGGAGCTGAGTGCCCTGAGAGGTCAAGTAGCTGGTCAAGTCAGCGTTGAACTGGACTCTGCTCCAGGCATTGACCTGTCCAAGATCCTGGCAGATATGAGGGACCAGTATGAAAACATGGCTGAGAAGAACAGGAAGGATGCTGAGGCCTGGTTCCACAGCAAGGTAAAACCCCTCCATACTGCACAAACACTAACCAAAAAACCCATGAAAGAAAAACCATTATTAAAAGACACAGGAAAACGCTGTGGCAGTCTTATGTCCCCCATATTTCTCACATTGTGTTTTCCCTGTCTCAGACCGAGGAGCTGAACCGTGAGGTCGCTGTTAACACCGAACAACTGCAGAGCAGCAAGTCCGAGGTCACTGACCTGAGACGCACCCTGCAAGGGCTGGAGATCGAGCTGCAGTCCCAGCTCAGCATGGTACAACACCCCCACCAAAAAGGGCCCATTTTCCCCTCCCTACACAGAGTCCTGCAGTGGCAGCAAGGACTGTGTGTTTCTGTGGTTTCCCCTGACAGAAAGCGGCGCTGGAAGGCACCTTGGCCGACACGGAAGCGCGTTACGGGGCGCAGCTGGCACAAATCCAGGGGCTGGTTGGCAGCATCGAGGCACAGCTGGCTGAGCTCCGAGCTGATATGGAGCGCCAGAACACCGAATACAAGATCCTCATGGATATCAAGACTCGGCTGGAGCAAGAGATCGCTACGTACCGACAGCTGCTGGAAGGCCAGGAGTCCCAGTAAGAACTTTTTGCTTGGCCTCATAAGTCTGACCATGCCACRGTGCTCATTTGCCACAGCACCTCCRTAAACACAATTGCAAATACTCCTGAAGTTCTACAATTTTTAACAAACTCATTTTTCTGGACCAYGGTGGAGCTAGAAAGGTTACAGTTGCCATTTACATCAAGTGAGACCTCAAAGGGTTTCTAAACAGGAAGGGGAAGTGATGAGCAGTACAGCAGATAAACTGCAACTAATGGTTGCCAGTGATCAGCTGCATCACAGTCAGGAAAAGTGCAGTTAATATGTTTTACAGAATATAAAAATTAACATCAAATTCCCATAAACTCCCTGCTACCAGGTAGAGAACCTTGCCCTGGCAGGGATCAGTGTGGGAGGAAATACTGGGAAGAGAGGTGAAGGTAGTCACTGAGTGACTCCCACACAGGAGTACAGCTCAATCTCTTCTYACACTGCCTGAAGGAGGAAAAAAATGAGGCTTGAAAGATTTTGATTTCCCCTATTCCTTCTTTTCTACAATGTCTTTTCCCAGTGCAGTTGTTTAAAAATGTATTTCCTACAACTCCCTCTCCTTTACTCCTCTCCTTTAGAAGGAGCACAGGGAGATGGGTGTCTCTTCCCTGGCTGCACACACAATGTACCTGATTGATAAAGAATTTGCTTTCATGCAGCACTTGATGTATTAACTCTCCTTTCAACTATTGTCTTTGTTCCACAGGATGTTTGGCTCCCTTTCGGGAACTGCCGGTAAGAATCCTTTCTCTTTCAGGAGGGGTTTTATTTTCTAAAATTAAATATACATAATTCTGGTAGTTTTGTATGTTCGAGAGACTGGGGTCTGCATGATTTGTCAGAGAAAAAAATAATAAGTAGCAAATGATGTCTCTGATTAGAATGGAACAACTTTCAGCCATTAAAAGATGTCAGATATCARAAAAACATCTCATACTCTGCTATAGTAAAGGCTAAGTAAAGCACTTAATCATTTCCCCAGATGAAAGGACTGGGAACTGAAGCTTGGCCAGCTCTGGGGAATTGCAGGAACATGCCAGTAAAACCTGCCTTGAGCTGTTAGAGGTCAGCCGTGTCATAAAAGGGATGAGTCAAATCCAGRGTGATGGAGAGGAAAAGTTCTGAGAGAAGGGAATGAGAGATGAGGCCCAAGCCAAGCTCAGCACCCATCACAGAGTGGGCTGTGTGAGCTGGGCTTAACTAATTGCTGTTCTTTCTCTCCATGTTACTGCAGACAAAAGAGACAAGCTGGGAGATGGGAAACAGCACTGAAGGTCCTCCAAAGGTCATCTGCAAACTGAGAAAAAGCAGACAACGCTATGGATTGAGACAGAGAGGAATCATTCTGTACTGCTGGAAAGGACAGTTAAGGCACAGAAAGTTCTTGGCCACACAAGGTTTAGACAGATTTATTCACTTAGTGATGATTAAGTTGAAAATTGGGTCAGCTTTGCAATTATTTCTAGATTTTGCATGTACTGATTGCTGCATCTACTCAAATAAAGACAATATTCTTGCAATCCTCGCTTCTTTGGAATTACTGTGATATTTCATTAAAGTTTGGCTTTATTCAGGCAGGAATTAGTGAGCCAGTCTCCCCAGGAGTGTTCACAATATGGGGGTGGCTTGGGCTCTGTCCTGATTCTTTCTGGGGCTCCTCTTGCTGGCAGGAGCTTGGAACACAGAGGCAGCAGCATCCCCAGCCCCTTGGTGGGGGACACAAGAGTGACCTGGGTTTCTCACAGTGACACTGCAGAGCAGGGGCAGTGGGATGTCAATTGGCTCTGGAGAGCAGCAGGAGCTGGGAGATGTTTCACAGGGTAAAATACAAAGCTGTTGAACTGGCTCACAGATAACTCCTACAGGAGCACACAGGGGCAAGCAGCAGTTGGGACAATTCTTCACTTCCATTCTCTGTTCACACAGAACTTACAAACTGTTAGCACCAATTTCAGCCCCTTACCTCTCATGCCATTGAAGGGACTTTATCCTGATACTCCAAGTGGAATCACTTTTACTTCTGACACCCAGAAATCAGGGATTTTATTCCCTACCATCCCTTTCCAAACTGACAGCCAAGGAAACTTTTCGGGTCTTGTGCTAAAAGCAAACCATGGCTCCAGCCCAACCAGCACCTTCCCAGCTCCTGCTGYTCCCARAGGCACAGTTTGCTCTGCACCTGARGGGGAATGAAAACAGGGATATGCCCAGACTGAAAGCACTGCTCTCCCTCAGAATGGATCCGTTTGCAGCCTGTGTTTCAGGGAGACATCATCAAATCCTTCAGCACTCCTCTCCTTGGCCTTGGGGAATATCCATGATCCCTTGTTCACAACTAGATGTTCACAACAAATTAATGGAGCTTTGGTGTGGCTCAGAGCACCCCAAGGCTCTGGAGCTCCTCTCTCAAGGTGGGGCAATCCTCTTCAATCCAAAGGTGCTGGTGCTTGGGTTTGGTTCAGTAGTGACTCAGGTGACCTGTGAACATCATCTGTCACTACTGACACCGCCAATCCCAGCTCAGCCTCTGGAATGARGCATGGTGGCATTACTTTGACATGGTGGCATTATTTTGATAGGGGAAAACTGTGATGAGAGAAGAGCAGTCAAGTAAGACAGAGAAAGGGACAAGATGGGGAGAATAGGGGGAAAGATGGGCAGAATGAAAGAGAGCAGTGGCTTGAAAAGCACATGGGATGCAGGGGATACTTCAGGAGCTCACCCAAATCTCTGGGGTTCACTTCTGGAAGAGCCAGGAGGAGAAGTTCTCATGCATTCAGCACAGGCAGTTGCTGAGTGCAGACACACTAACACATGCTGTGTACCAAACCTATTCCCTACAGCACCAAGACCTGGGAATCCCCCCAGATGAAAGAAAAAACCAGCTCCAGGTTTGTTTTTTAATCTTATCAAATCCCACCCCATTCTTTTGACAAAACCATCAGGATGTGAAGTCACTAGTGCAGATTTCTGGTATTGTCCAGCTGCAAATGTGAAAGTCTGACAAGAAATTCTCATGCTCCCAGAATGCAAGCTAAAAAAATCCTGAAATTTTGTTTTTATAGTCTAGTTTTAATTTTATTTTATAATTTTATTGATTTTGTCCCATAACTGTAGAGCAATGGAGGATTTCTGGAGAAATGTTTAATACAAATCACTCAAACACTATAATTTTAGAGTCTGGTCCAAAAAAAAAGAACTGTTTTCTAAAGGTATGTCATGTCTTGTCTGAGTGATGGTTTTATCACTCACAGAGTGATCACTGAGATGACAAACAAGCTGCTGCTTGACTGGAACTTGCTGTCCTGAGAGGAGGGGCTGGAGTGTGTCAACTCCGTTAATCCCACAGCAGAGGTAACAAAAGAGTTTGTGCAGCACAGACATGTCAGGGAATGTCTTCCAGGAAAGCTCTGTGGAAAATGATAAATCAAGAAGTTCATGTATCACAGGTACAACACTGAGACTGTGCAAAGGACAAGTTTGTGTGCCAAGATATTGGATAAGGAATCTCAAAGCAAAAATAGTGAGACCAGAATAAAAGCATAAGCTTGAAAGAGCTTTTTTTTGTTGKTGGTTTTTTTTTGTTTTTTACTTCAGCAAGTGATTGGCCTCTATTTCCTTGTACAGTCTCTAAGGAGAAAAGACTGTAGAAATTGTTGTCTGAATTATGTTATGGGGCATGATCTACTTGATGATGGCTGCTTGATTTATTTTGTTTCCCAATGGTAAATATTCTAAAGAAAGAAACAGCTTTTATCTGCTGCCTGGTTTTTGTAAGTGTTCATCTGATACCCATCCAGCGTGACGCCCGGGGCATGTTAAAAAGCAGCAAGGTGTGTTTYACCAGTGACCTTCCAAAGGAGTTATCAGGCCTGAGTGAAAGAAGACTGAAAGAAAACTCCCCAAAGTTTCCTGATAATTTTTGAGGTGTTTTCTAGAAGTGCTTTTTGGTACTTTATTGCTAGGGTTTTTYAATGGAATGTGATTTGCTTATTGTGGGCTCTCTCAGTTGAGCAGCCCCTGGCAGTGCATACACCTCAAGGCATTGACATTACAGGGGTCTTTCAGACATTTTTTTATCTTCAGGAGGGCTTGTTTGAACTTGTTTCCTGAGCCACCAAGCCTTGGAGACACAGGGATCTGGCAAGGTACACAGACCATTAATCTGCCCAGCAGCAAAACTGAAGGGYTGTGGCAAAGGGCCAGGTTCAGATTGAAACATGTTTCCAGAGCGGTGAACACCCACCCATGTACTCTGTTCAGCCTGGAGCGAGTGGCAGTGCCCAGAGCCAGCCTGTAAGGGCACATCACAGCTGGACTCTGCCATTTCTTCCACCCCTAGTGCTCATCTCCAAGGGAAAAGGCTGTGCATTCCCTGTGCCTGCATTAACATCTCAACTGGCAAGGTCAGAAATCCCCTTGGTTTACTCCAGTGASTCCTGTGAGCCTTGGGTAATCTGAAATCCCCATCCTGAGTTCTGTGCTCAGTTTCTGTACCATCAGAGATTGTGCTAAACATAATCCTCTCAAGATGTTTTTAGCAAATGTATCAGTTTTCTTCTTCAAGYTTTATTTGAGGTTCCCATGTTGTGCAGCAAATGGGGCTTTCTGCAAACTCCTGGTGACCCCCACACTCCTCAACCCCAGCAGGGCACACGGGCAGCTCCTGCTTCCCCACACACCTCCCACCTCTGCCTTCCCATGGTTGTGCAGGGTGTGCAGGGCTGGATAACTGAATTTCTGAATTTCATTGGCARTTTTTTAGCTCTGTAATCTATTTCTGTTTCAGACTCCCACTTTAAATGGAGGATTAAGGTGACTCTTCTGAGGGTTTTTCGAGCTGTATTTTCAAATATTACTCCATTTCCTAGTCTACATTGGGATTAAACATATTTATTGCTACCAGAACAGTGTTGTCTTAAACCCATTCTCTTTACATTTTCCAAAGTAACAGGATCTTAGCCCTCCCACATTTTCTCTTTTAACTGAGTTATTTCAATCTTGTGTTACCCTCCTGGACTATTTCACAACCCTTAATAAATTTATTGTACCCACTCTCCCTTGCACACTGATGGATGCTGATTGTTCCCCGCACAATGCCATGAATAAATGCTTGTTGTACCAAAAAATCAGACTCCAACATAAATATCAGCTCCAAGAAAAAATCAAGAATAAGAACATCTCAAATCCAATTCCAAAATTTAAAATGGAAAAAATAAGGATGCAAAAAAAGGAATAATGGTGAGAGGAAGAGACGATTATACATTTTTCAATGAAAGGAGAATTTTACTTAGAYCTCATATTTAGAAAAAGTTGATTTTCTGAACGTAGCCATGGTGAGCATTGTAAATAGGCGAGTGGGTGGGGCTGAACTCACTTTGTTTTTCCATTCTTAAATGTCAGAGRAGTAAACTCCAAGTTTCAGAACTATAGCCTGAAGAAAAAACATCATCTGATTCATGCCTTTTGTTTAATTAAAAAAAGAAACCCCAAGCCCAAACCCCTGCGATGTGCTGCCAGCTCTACTTGTCAGGAATGTCATCATAGTTGGCCTCACCTCTAGGGAGGRGAAATTTTGGAGGGAGGGCTGCAGTGGGGTTTGTCTCCCAACACCCAATCATGAGGATATAAAAGARGCACCAAGGCAGTGAAGGCACCAGCTCTCTTCCCTTGCCAAGCTGCCTAACTGACCTTTGCTCCTTCTCGTGCTGCAGCCATGGCCACATCCTTCATGAGCTCTTCCTCCACTTACGGGGGTGGTTTTGGGGCTGCCGGGGGCAGCAGCTCTCGCCTGTCCTCGGTGCGTGCCGGAGGCTCCTACCGGGCTCCGAGCATCCACGGCGGCTCKGGCGGCCGCGGCGTCTCCATCTCCTCGGCCAGGTACGTCTCCTCTGCAGGAGGAGGCTACGGCGGGGGGCTCTGCTCTGGCTTCGGGGGCGGCTATGGAGGAGGATTTGGAGGGGGRGCAGCCTGYGGCTTTGGAGGGGGYTCTGGCTTTGGAGGAGGCTCTGGCTTTGGAGGAGGCTCTTGCTTCGGTGGAGGCTTCGAACTTGGTGGTGGCTTTGGTGGTGGCGATGGCCTTCTCTCTGGCAATGAGAAGATAACCATGCAGAACCTGAACGACCGGCTGGCCGCGTACCTGGACAAGGTGCGAGCCCTGGAAGAGGCCAATTCAGATTTAGAAGTGAAAATCCGAGATTGGTACCAGAAACAAGCTCCCACCAGCCCCGCCCGTGACTACAGCCATCATTACAAGATAATTGAAGATCTCCGAGACAAGGTATGACATTCATATGTAGAGGAATTATGAGAAGAGAATTATGGAACTGCATGTTCCATGTCTTTAAAATAAGCTTGAATAATTACAAAAGAAATAGTGAATCCCTCAACCCCAAATCTGTTGAGGTCCTCAGCATTCTAGCAGTAAAGAGTARCCTCTTCTCAATTTAAACACCAAAWATCTTATCCTGACAATGTGATATTTGTTCAAATTAAAATGATTGCAGTAAAAGTTAGCAAAATGTRTATAGAGTTATCAATATATTTATTCAGGAATCAAACAGTAAAGAATGTGACAGGTAGGCCTCAAAGGCTGGAAAGATAATTCTCCTGGCTACAGATAAGATCAGGTGTTGTACAAACATATTTTCTGATTATGTTTCTCATCTTTGTTGCACAGAGTCTCTCAGCTCTTCGGTTTGCTCAGGAAATGTGGATCAGATATGACACCAATATTCACAGAACCTCTCTCTATGTTTCTTAATTGCCAGATCCTTGCTGCTACCATTGACAATTCCCGGGTCATTTTGGAGATTGACAATGCCAGGCTGGCTGCTGATGACTTCAGACTGAAGTARGTTCACCTGGAGCTCGTTTGTCTTCACTCTGCTGGTCTTCACTCTCTCAAAACAGTTTTTTCTTTAGTAACTTCTGATGCAAAAAACCCTGGCAAGCAGAACCAATTGATGAAGGGCCAATTCAGAATATAAACCTGACAGAATACGGGATTCAGATCACTGAGCTGTTTGCATAGTGAATTATAGCCATTATGCAAACATTATGTCCTCATTTTTTTATACTCAAATATTTTTACTAGCCTGAATCACAGGGGAAAGAAGGCAGGAMTAGGTTGGGATTTTCACTTAGAAGGAACAAAGTGGAAGGATGAGATTGTTGTGGGGCTGCAGCAGTTCTCTGCTGGAGTCTGAAAATTAGAGTAAAGTGGAGCTTTTCCAGCTCCCAGGCTCAGCAGTACATCAGATGATAAAGGTCCCTGTGCAGCTGCTTTCCCTGCAGCAATGCACCTGCAGGTTTCTCTTTTCCCTCTTGTGTCCCAGGCAGCCCTGGGCCACCTGTGCTTTCCTGCACACCAAATCTGAGAGGACACTGCAAACGCCTGTCCTGTGTGACATTTCTRTTGATGCTGAGAAGTCATTATTAGGTTCTTCAAGGTGAAATGTCATGTCCTCCTCAGGAACAAAATCACATGGCAATRTCTGTGCTTCCTTACGCCATAGCTGGATAGTGGAAAAAAACTGYCTTTATTGCTTTTACACTTCTAAATCTGTATGTTTTCAACTACAGCCCGCTGTTCCTCCTATATATGATTATTTTATAGCTCTACTGAATACAAACTCAGACACGTTCCAACGCTTGTTTCTTTTTGGAACTGCAGGTATGAGAATGAGCTGTACCTGCGCCAGAGCGTGGAGTCCGACATCAACGGCCTGCGCCGGGTCCTGGATGAGCTGACCCTGTCCAGAGCCGACCTGGAGATGCAGATTGAGACACTGAAAGAGGAACTGGCTTTTCTGAAGAAGAACCACGAGGAGGTAAGAGTCCTGCCAGTAAAGAGGAAATTGCTTCCCTTTGGGATTTATGTCTCATTTAAATGAAACATACATGTAAGTAACATGTAAATACGTGTGTGGTGTGTGAGTACACAGAGAGTAGGCAAGCTGGTGCAATGAGACAAATGTGATAAATGTTTGGTGTGTGTTCCATCTGTGATACCTGATAGCACAGATACTGTGTACCATGGCCAGGATYATTGGGGGCAGGAACAGTGCAAGAGGACAAAGCCTGATMTTTCTGTGTCCTCTGCCTTCTGCCYGTGCAGGAAATGAAAGAGTACTCAAACCAGCTGAGTGGAACAGTCAACGTGGAAATGGATGCAGCTCCTGGTATCGACCTGACCAGAGTTCTTGCTGAGATGAGGGAGCAGTACGAAGCTCTGGCTGAGAAGAACCGTAAGGATGCTGAGGCCTGGTTCTTCACTCAGGTACAGTCACATCAAAGAACAGCACAGCATTGCACTGCCTCYGCATTACTGCCCTGGCAGGTCCCTACCTCCCTTTCTCAAAAYACTTGATTTTTWAAAAATACATTTGTATTTTTTCCTTTCAGACTGATGAGCTGAACCGTGAAGTTGCCACCCACACCCAGCAGATCCAGACTGGCAAGTCGGAGATCACGGAACTGCGCCGCAGCCTGCAGAGCCTGGAGATCGAGCTCCAGTCACAGCTCAGCATGGTACAAAGCTGCCCCATCACAGGGCACTGCCTCACCTTCTCCCCTTCTTCCCTCACCTCGTGGGACATCATTCTAACGTGTTCTGCCATTATTCCTCTTTAGAAAGCCGGGCTGGAGGCCAACCTGCGCGACACGGAAGGCCGATACTGCGCGCAGCTGGCTCAGATCCAGGCCCTCATCACCAGCGTGGAGGAGCAGCTGAGCGAGCTCCGCTGYGACATGGAGCGCCAGAACCAGGAGTACAAAATGCTCATGGACATCAAGAGTCGCCTGGAGCAGGAGATCGCCACGTACCGCCAGCTGCTGGAGGGCCAGGACTCACAGTATGTCACCCTSTCCAAGTCCTGATGAGCAGATAAGGGTCACAACACACACTGAGGAGTGGAGTTGGCTGCCAGGCTGACTCCAGATTGCTGAGTCACACTCCCTGCACACACACAGACTTTAGAAATGGGCAAAACAGGTGCCCTTCAAAATCCCCAGTACTGCCATAACTCRAGATTTGAAAATATAAATGCCACCATTTTGACTATGATGAATCACAGAAGGCACTAGGCCCCATATATATGTCTCACTTAATCCTCTGGTTGCACTGGAATTAGAGCCTTCAGCCYGAGACAACCTATAAAAACCTGCTCCAGTATTTCTTTAGCTCCTGGTTTTCTGTATTTGTGCACAAAGGTGAAAATGCCCATTCACACACCAGTAMCCCCAGCTAGTAAAGAGCTTGGTGCAAACTCCAGCTTAGTTGAGTTACAACCTGTATTTTTGTGCCCATTTCTCATACCTGATCTACACATGGAATTAGTTTTGATTTCTGAGGAGGAATCAGCTCTTTATATAGTTTCTAGAAAAGGCATTCTGAGGAGAGGAGCAGGATAAGGAGACACTTCAGGACAAGGAACTGGTCTGATTGCCGTTCACATTCCCTCTCAAGTACACTGGGGTGGATTTCAAAGCTGAAAGCACCTTAACACCACCTCCAGTAACAACACACCTCMGAACCAGCCATTGAGAGCAGCTCTGTGAAATCCTGGCTGTCCACACAAATTCCTAAATGGTTCAATGCTTTCAGGGGACATGGTCAGGAATGGTCATTAATCAAATATTTCTTTTCTACAGGTTGTCAGGACTGAACCCCAAGGATGGTAAGAAACTTTTTTATTTAATAAGGGGCTGAAAGGAACAGGCAGGCAAAATAGGATTAAATAAACCTTTTAGCCTTGAATTTCTTACTACCACAGATTCCATTCTCTCCACAATGACTAAGTTCTGTATCATGKAGAGACAAAACCATAATACTTAGTTTTATGTGCATTTTTGAATTCAGTAGATTTCCAAAATGATTGCATGAACTCCTCATGGGATTCTAAAATACCCAAATCTACCAAAGATTCTCAAGTTTCTCTGCTGATTCACATAACGTACAAGATACTTCCAAATCCATATGTGATGTGCACTTCTAAGGTTTTTTGGATGAGGACTAGGAGGGAAAGTAGATAAGATGTAAAGGCAGTTCTGCCTTTGATATGTGAAAGATCTTGTGAGGAAACAAACACACACAACCTCATTGTTCAGCTCCTCAGGGTCTTGGCAGAGCCTTATTGTTTTTTTGTTCCCTATTGAATTTTTTTATTCCCCCATAACAGCATTTGGAAGAGGTGGAAGCGGTCGCTCTGGCACAGATGATGAGGGAAGATCTGGTTCTACCCGTGACAGGAGATTCCAATAAAGAAATACTGAACCCCCACACAGAACCAGTGCAGCCTCCACACTGGCTAATGCTGRGAGAAAGAGCCTTTCACTTCTCCAAATCACAAGAATGTATACAAGAATGTCTTTTCTTAGATTTGCCCTGCCTTTGTACATGAGCACTGGCTYGCTGGGTCAGAGATGTCAAGCCTGTTTTCTGCTGGTGCTCTATTGTGTCCTAACAATAAAGTTTCTGTTCTGCTTCTGCAAATAAATCCAGTCTGGTGGTGTTTTTTGGAGCCACTGTGGCACAGCCCACATGCCCTCCCAGCATGGGCTGCTGGAACCCAACCAGGGGATACTCTGGGAGTAATAACAGCAATAACTTTAAAAATATAATAAATCATAACTTTAAAAATAATACTAAAGATGGTGACAAATGGACAGATAAAGTGTCATTAGATTCTGCCAGCCATCTGGAGCGGGYGTCAGTTAAAAACAGAGAAGATAACATAAAAAATCCTTAAGATGTTTGTTCTCAATTCTAAGGGTGCAACTGGGCTGCAATTCATATACAAATAAAATTCACCTCTGAAAAAAATTGTATTTTTCCATGTGTATATTTGTGTTCCTGCACTGCCTGCAGCACCAAGGCAAATTCCCTCAGCTCCTAAAGAAGCAGCAGGCACAGTTCTGGTGAAATAAATTGCTCAGAGTCTGCTGGGACTGTTTTGGTTTTCATCCATCAGGAAGAACGTTCCCAGCCCATGTCAGTGCTGTGGCTACTGTTGTAGCCACATCACCTTCTCCCAGCTACAAATACCCACCAGTGGAACTGAAGAGATGCTGATAAACTTTAAGAGCCCGGTGAATCCCAGAAGCACACAAAGCAGTTACCTAAATGCTGTACTTTGCTCACATAATGTGTTGGAAAAGGCATTCTTAGCCTCATCACTGGGTATTCCATCCACATTACAGTATCTGCAAAAATTAGATTATTTCTAGAATTATGTATTTTTTTTTTCCTTCCAGCCTCCTTAGAGACACTATTTTTCTGTCTCCTATTTTCTGACATTTAAGAAAAAGAAAACTACATTGCTGGCACCACCACTTYGGCCATGAGCAAGGCTGCAGGATCACTGGTCCTGCTGGTAAGAAACACAGATCCTGCTGGTATTCCCACYGGAAGGAGTTGGGAAGAGGTTCTGGCAAACTGCAGCAAAGCAACATCACAATCTGCCAGAGAGMAAAACCGAGTGGTACAAATGATATTTTTTTCCTGATCCAAAACCTAGGTGACTATTTGTATCACTCAAACAGCAAGACAGGGAATTCCTACAGCCACAGGCAGCTATCCATCCRTTTGTATTCTGGAGGAGTTGGATCAATCAGTGATTGTTGCAGGACATTGAACTGCACAATGTAGTTGTCAGAATATTCTGCCTGTATTTTACCTGCAGCATAGAAATTCAGCTCAGTTTGCTTCCCATGTTCCAATTCAGTAAAACAAGCATAATTCCCACGTGTGGGACTGCGAAGCAGCACCCAGCTCCCAGGGAGCAGAGCAGTCCCCATCCAAGGGTGCCATCTGCTGACAACAGTTTATTTCCTTACTCAGAATGTCACTTCCATTCTCTACTCTGGATTAAGRGTTGATTAATCCCAGTTCAACACTCCAGCCTAAAAAAGAGCTCTGTCAGATTTTGAAGTTGTTAGGTCTTTTTCACGGATCCTCAACGTGCGTGAATCAAAACTGAGTGGCATCTTTTCCACTTTGGAAAGGCTGAGATATAGGGGAAGCACTTCCCATGTCCCAGATGACCTGTACTTTGGATTACTTGCAAGAGAAAGCATAGTTCTGGTTTTCATGATGTGTTAATTCCATTACATTCTCAGGAGAGAGGCTCTCTGGTCTCACACACTGCCAGCCTTGCTGCCAGGCAGGGTGGGAATGTCATGAAGTAATTTCAGGTGAAACAAAGGATTCATTTTATTTCCCATTCTATTCTGTACATACATTATTATTTCCATTTCAGTGTGATGGTTCATAGACACCAGCTTGCTAAACTGAAAATTCCGTCTGAAATTGATCTCTGGTGAGATCTGCAGGATATCATTGGTTCTATTATGATCTGGGTTTGTTCTTTTTTTTCAAGTTAGGCCCTCAGTTTTTGTCTGGTGCTTCAAGCTCACCCTGCTCTTTAGCARCAGGGTTGACTTCAAACTGCAGCTATGGATAATGGCTGTAATCAGAGTATTTTGGGAGAACCCAAACTTGTACTCACTGGAAAACCCTATTTTCACTGATTKCTTTCCCCAAATAGTTACAAATGACAGGATTTCTGCACAGGGAGGCGTCTGAGGAAAGAAGAGGAGCATGTGCTCAATGGAAAGGGAGCTAGGAAAGAGAAAGGAGTAGGTGCTGAGCAGAGTCGAGCTTGAGCCACAAGGAGGAGCCCGAATCCTGCTCCATCAGGAATGAGGCCGGGAGGTACCAGGGGAGCTGGAGTGTAAGAATTCCTTATTCTGCAGCACTCTAAATGAAACAAACCGGGAAAAACACATCCTTTCATGTTTCTCCCAGGATAATGTAACTGTCTCATGCACTGTCCCTGACCTCACCAGCCGGGTGAGCAGCAGGGTCAAGGCAGACCCTGGGAAAAGGCTGAGTTTTCACCTAGATAAGGAAAACARCCACAGAATTTATGGGAGAGCCATGCACACTCAGCCTTCTGCCTCTTCCTAAATCTTCCTCCTCTAACTCATCCCTCAGTCATGGACTAGAAAAAGGCAAGGCAAACCCACTAAACTCAGCAGTTGCCACAGGAACATTCCCCAATTTGTGCCCCTTACCAGCATGAGGAATAGGAAAACCTGCAACAGCCACACTCGACCGTTTCATGTTTGATGGATGCAGGTTGATAGAGAGTTACCAAGACTTTTGAGAATTACTATTCCTTCATGACCCCAGGTCAATTTTTAAGGCTGSTAGCTTTAAATAATCACTTGAAGCTTTTGAGTGTTGCTACAAACTCTTAATGTAAATATTTTCTATAGCTAAGATATAAATACTTCAATAGTATTAATGCTGGGAACAGCAAGAAATTCCTGCCTTACTGTCTAATGCAACAAGACCACTGAAACAGGACTGCACCTCAAATCATGAGAAAATCAGTAGAAAAGCATCTAGTTCTCATGTATTCCCCCTGGAAATGGGCAGCTGAAGGGAACAGCTGGGCATTACTGACTCTGGACTGGAGTTTTTTTAGTTTAGAAGCTGRATCACTTCATGAAAGCCTCATGTCTCCCACAGGCTGGTGCTGTTTGGTTGCTAATGATGGTTAATAGGACRCACTGCATTTAAGAACCCACAGGTTTGAGAATCCACAGGCTGCTCAAATTCTACAGCCTGAGAATTACGGCAGAAAGTATCTGCAGAGCTCCATCCCTACCCGGGCTCCCATTTATTCCCTTCATGAGCAGGAAAACATAACATACTAACTACAGGGTTAGAGAGAAGTCTGAGGCASAGCTGATCCTGTTCCACACCTACGGATTTTGGCCACACCTCACTATTATCATATGAAAAGAAAAAGAAAAAAAAAAACCCAAACAAGCGAAAGGAAAGCAACCCGGTATGCGGCTGATTCCAAACAACAACAGTGTGCAGGCTCATAAATGCTTCAGAATTGACCAAGAGGAAGCACGTTTCGTGATGACACAATCTTGTTGCTGTAGTCATTCATCGAAGGGAAACTCCCACAGGAAAAGGCATAAAGCTGCTCAGGGAAGGCGAAGAGGCTGCTCAGTGCTAGGCAGCCAAACCTGGGGTTCGATTCACACAGAGCTAAGCATGAGCACCAGCCAAGGCCCTTTCCAATTTTTTTCTGGGTCCCTCAGGGGTAGTTCAGGGTGTGGTTTGGCCCAGCAAGGAACTTCTTACGGAGCATCAAGTGCAGATGGCGGTGCCAGCAGCACACATCCCTTCTCCTCTGCCAGACCCTTCTGGCTGGCTGCAGGAGGGGCAACCTGGGGAAGCTTCAGCGAGCACTATGGGGAAAGCATCTTCCTGGGTGGGAATGAAAAACAGACTATGCAGAACCTGAATGAGCGCTTGGCTGCCTACCTGGACAAGGTCCGTGCCTTAGAAGCAGCCAACGCTCAGCTGGAGAACTGCATCCTAGAGTGGCACAGGACAAAGTCTCATGGAAAGAGGCATGACTTCAACCAGTACGAGCAAAACGTCACTGACATGCAAAGACAGGTAAGTCAGAGCTGGGACTGTGTCATTCTGTGCTCTTCTAAGGAATCTGGGTTCTCCTTTATGCTGATGGCTTTCCTTTAAAGAAGTTAAATAAAAYCTTTGAAATGTTAGAAATCCTCAGTAAGGTGGTTCCAGGACCTGGGCACAAAYATTCTTTGTGTTCACAAGGAGAATGGGCACAAGAAAAGCTGGAAGGGGGCAAGGGAGATTGTGCAGAGACTGGCAGAATAAAGGGATCCTTATGCTGCCAAGAGTTCCTTTCTGTACTGAAACTGGGGTTTGAGTAACTGCATCTGGCAGAACTTGGTCTTTTTGACTGCGCAGGTATTGAGCAAATTACAAAGCAGGAGTGCAGAGCCTGCCCCTCTCCTGCCGCTGTCTCCAGACAGACTGGGGCATTCGAGCTCTTTGATTCCTGTGGTAGCAGACAATGAAACTACAGGAGTTTTGGGACCAATGAGCTTATGTAATCAGATGGAAAAATACTTCATTGTAATTAAGAAAATAGCAGTGACAAATTCCTTGTGGATGTTTTCACTATAATTAAAAGGAGAATTTCTGGTTCCTGCCAGTAGTTAATATTAATGTTCAACAGTAACTCTTTCAATCTCCCAAACTCACGTGTCTTCAAATTTAAGCATAATATTAATCTGTATTCATAATGAACATCCTTAGCACTGTAACCATCTGTGTGACTAATCAGTGTAATTAACTTTACATACCCATGTGGGGCAAAACCCAAAGTTCTTCCAAATGCAATGTTGTCATTTSCCCTCCACTTTTTATAATACAATTTCTTGGCATTCTCAAGATCCTGAGAAATCCTTTTCAAAAAGGCTTGGACACGGTATTAATCTGCATCTTCACTGATTAGGGCCAGGGACTTAATCAAACTCTGTGCTCACAGTTAAAAGTGTTGCCTCCAGGCAGAAGATGAGGTGCTCTGACCACAACCTGTGTACAGAGAGCCARAACTGTCATCACCCATTTCTGTTTTAAGGATAAAGAAAGGTCACTGTCCCCAAGTGGCACTTGGGCACTTTCCTTTTGAACTGGAAGAGAAATAAAAACTTGCTCATTGAGAACATAAACRTGTTCAGGTTGATTTGRAATTAATAAATCAGAAAGATTTAGGAAGACAATAAGCATAAAACCATGATGCTGATTGGGGTAAAGCCCTCACTTTTGAATAGGTTATACCCAAACTGCTTATTTTTAACACTCACCCCTTAAACAGCTGTCCCTGGCCACAGACACCTGGAGGCTGGTGGCTGCGCTGGATGTGGGATAAAGGCCAGGAAAGGATCATTTACAGGTGACAATTCAGTGATTGAATCCAGAATTTTTACTTTCTCTATAAATTATTGCAATTAGCAGCATRTCTGCCAGTAAAATGAGTGAAAATATAGCATCTAATTATTAATCATAATTAAATTAATTAAATGTTAATTTAAAAGGTGAAAGTAATTTAGCATCTAAAATAAAATTTATACTAAATTTAGGGTCCTATATCCAATAATCCAGAATGTCAATGATATGCTGCCTATCTGAACTTGGAGGCATATAATCATTTGGGTCCTACATTTTTAACCACACTCTCCTGGATCCCTGAATTCAGGATGAACATGCCAGATGGAGCAACAAGTTTTGGGAAGAGTCTTGCTCCAGCCTGACTCCATTCTAGCCCAGATAACAATGAAATAGCACCTGCTCTTCAGGTAACTGTCTCATTCAAACACCTTGTGCTGCTAAATAAGCCAAATGATCTACAGAGATGGGACAAAGAGCATGAGGCATGAGAGGTAAAGTCATTGCAGGAAGCCTTCTTGGAAAATCATTGTTTTGAGAAGGAATCGGAGTGTATTTCCTGTATAATAATGTATGAGTTCTTAATGAAGCTGTCTGACAGTTTGCAGACTGGCACTAGAGATGCAGCCACATTCATGACAGATGCAGTAAGGAATTCCAAGTGATTATTAAGAGAAAACTGCCACATGTGAGATTCTCTGCTGGCTGCACAGTGACCAAGGCCACATGGGAGTGGGCAAAGCATTGWCCAGTGCTCCTATAGCCCAGAAAGAATCACACAGCAGTTGTGTACATGGCAYAAAGCTGAGGAACTCATGTTGTTTYCTTGTCACCTTGKATGTTCTACAAGGCTGGATTCAAGAACTGCCTTTTCTCTGATGCCAGATTCCAGGCAGCCACACATGYAGGGTATTGTTATAGCTCTCAAGCTGGCCTTGATCGTGTCCGAGGGCAGTATCCGAGGTGTGCTGCTAATTGCACAGGAATGCACAGTCTCTTAGCAGATTAGTTAAACATTCCACAGCACCTTCTTCTTTACTACAGAGGTGAACCTTTGACACTTCAGGAGAATTTTGTCRTTTCCTTGTTTCTTTGTGATTCATTGAGGTGTGGGAAGTTTACTCCAAGGTGTTGAGAGCTCTGGAAATGACGTCTGCACAGCCACAGTGCCCCTTGGTTTGCTCGGTGGGTGCTGAGTGAGATTGTAACCACAGTCCTCTCTTCTCTCTGTTAGAAAAAGACACAATACCCTGCATTTATGATTTCCTATTTCCATTATGGTAATTATGTATGAGTTCCTGTTGGAATTCTTTCAATGATTTTGCATGGACTATAGAACTTTTCACATTCAGATCCATAGTTAAAAGKTATTCAAGGTTATCAGGGACTCGTGAGCCTTTCCAGTGCATGCTGAGTGTACCAAAGGAGTAAGGTTGTTCTTCCTTCTGCACCTTTTAGGGCGATTTTCTAATCCCAAAGCAAAATCAGAACCTGAATCAATCAATGCTGGTTGATTCAGAGAATAAATAAACTAAGCACAACAAACAGGTGCCAGTGGTATCGTGCATGCAACTCCAGGCTGAAGCCCGTGGGGGATTGAGGGTCCTGCCAGTGAAATGCTGCCACCATCAGCACTGTGCATCACAACACCRAC
The DNA here is from genome assembly GCF_030028575.1 of Malurus melanocephalus. Lineage (NCBI taxonomy): Eukaryota > Metazoa > Chordata > Aves > Passeriformes > Maluridae > Malurus > Malurus melanocephalus. The sequence goes on along the minus strand of NW_026624117.1, from coordinate 90,331 downwards.
TCATGAGGTGTTCATGCACAGGCTGCTTTTTAGTGTAACATTAATTCCAGCATTTTGATTGTACTCAGACACAGCTTAATGGTTCTTAYTGAAATTTACCCTAAAGATGCCCAAGGCAGCTTTGTCAGCAATGCTGAACAGGATCAGAATCTGGTCTCAAAACCAGAGGAAGGCAGTGACTGTTACTCTGTAATAGACCATGAAGTTTGTGTAATGTAATTCATATCCTCTACCTGGCCAAGAATAAGATGAGGCCTCCTGGTTCATACCCTCAAAAAAAGTAAGAAAAAGAGTAAAGTAAAATTATGGACACAAATTGCAAAACAGCTAAATGAATCAGAGAACTGAGCTGCTTTTATTCCTGTGATCTCCTTAATGTGGGACTTCTACTATTGAGATGCTTCCTACAAGCAGCAAAGAGGCWAAACCAGCACAGATTATTTACTGTCACCCCATGGCAACACTGACTCTCCTGCTGGATTCTCTGTTTTCCAGATTGAGGATAGCAAGATCACCAATGCCAGTATCCTTTTACAAATCGATAATGCTAACATGGCAACTGAAGACTTCMGGCTCAAGTAAGCTCTTCTTTGGTTTCCTCATTAGATTTGAAAGAAGATKAAACTAAACATTTATTTTTCTTTTTAATCCAATAGGAAAGTGATTTCACTGAGGTTTTCTGTTGATACTGGGTGAATAAAAACAATGTAGAACAGGGAAAAAAACCCAAAAGGATGTAAAACCCACAAATGATTGCTGAAGAACCTTGAGTCACCCTGTTTATGATACTTAGTGCAAGTCCTGATGAGCAGGTTTGACAGCAGACACTTGATACTTGTGACAAAAGGCACTTAAAACTGTCATTTGGGATTACTAATTATTGCCTCTAAGCACTGCACTTCCCAGTCCAACCCTAATCTATTTCCTGGACTTATCACCTCTCCTGTCCWGCTCCGCAGGGAACACCTGTCCTTCTGTAGCTTCTGCTTTGAAGTTCCATACATTGTGCACAATAAGTGGCTCCCAGCACAGATTTTCAGTACACTGGAAGACAGTTCTCAGATCAACTGAAAAACAAACTATTTGGAYGGGAAACTTGCGGGCAGGTTCTTCCAAAGGAAAGGATTTGACACTTCTGTAAGGCTTCTTAGGAATCAGAAAGATTTGTCTTATTTCTAGCAGCTGGTGATCAGCTATAAAAAAAAATCTCAGCTTTTGTTAGTATTGTGACAAATTTGGAAACCCTGAGCRCTGCCAGCCTTTCATTATCCATCAGTGTCACAAAAGGAACCAGTGGAACTACTCTGAAGGATGGGAGTCAGTCTGAGTTTACTGAGTGAATGGAGAAGTACCAAAGAAGTACCAAAATATGGAATAAAGGAAGAGATGTTGAGGAGCAAAGTGCTTCCCATGCCCAAGGGAAGACACAGTGGCATCTCCCTGCCTTTAGATCACTACAGACACTGCAGGAGGCTAGAGAGGAATGTTAGTAACTGGCTTCCATCACTTTTTTCTTGTTTTTCTGAAGGACTCAAAGGAAAGACATTTTGGAAAAACTAAAGCAAGCACTGAGTGCTGATACTGTTTTCAGAGAATCATCTTCTCAAAGGTTTCAAAACCTGGGAAGTGTTAAAATGCAAAAAGGGAAGTGAAAAAAAAAGACATTTTATTTCCTACCATATAGGAGGAGAAAGGAAATTTTAATACAAAAATAATGAAATTCATTCTCTTGTTAAGACTATTCAAAAATACTTAAATAACATATTTTAGAAACAGAATTGGTTTCTTTGGTTGTTTGCTCTCTCTAGTTCCCTACATAGACTAAGCAAGTCTACGTCTCCTTATACAAGAGCCTGAATCGGGCAGTTCTCAACACGCACGCTGTGTCTTCTCTTTCCTCATAAAGATATGAAGCCGAGAAGTGTCGCAGGCAGGGAGTGCAGCTGGATGTGGAGAACCTGAGGAAGGAGCTCGAYGGCATGACCATTATTACCACAGATYTGGAAATGGAAATTGAAGGCTTGAGAGAAGAGCACATCCTCAGGAGGAAAGACCATGAGGAGGTAGAAAAAGTTCCACTTGGTAAAATSCTATCGCACAAATCTTTACTACCATATAATTAACTGAGTAAGACCCACAATCTGTAAGTGGGATTGATGATTCAGGACCTAATCCTGTTTCTGAAGCGGCCAGTGCAAGTCAGGTGAGGCAAAAAGGCTGTGTCTGCTTTACCAATTACGCTGGGGTTTCAGAGAGAACAGATTGCTGGAGTCTCTCCCACCCATCTGTCATATACAGCTAATAATAACTGTCATATTGGACAGAAATGTTCTCACAAAGACTTAGATATAAATWCACAGAGTGCTGTTAGGTTTTACTCATCAGAGACTTTTTCCTCAGTTTTGAAGATATAATTTCCTACACTCACAGAAGCATGGAGGGGCTGAGGGGTRGAAGGGACCTCTTTAGGTCCCCTTTTCCACACCCCCCAATTCAAGCAGGATCACCCAGAATAGGCTGAACTGAACAAAACAGACCTTGAATTCTTGAAGGATCAAAATTAAAAAGAATGGTTGGTGAAGTCAGGCAAAATTAYTTATTCTTGCAAAATCCTAAGCACAGTAATTAGATGATAATTCTCCAAAGCCACACTACTCTGAATTCTTCCAGAGCTATACTCAGTGCTCTCTGTTATTCCCACATTTATAATTCCACTGCTTGAAACATGCTGGTTTCGCTTGATCTGGTGTTGTTTGCAGTTATTACCTAATGCAGGACCAAACGTCCTGCTCAGTGTCTGTGGGTTATTAAAGCAGAGAATAAAACACAGGGGTAAGCAGTAAGTGAAGCTGCTTTTGCTGACCCCTTACAGCCCAGGACAGTCCTTGGACACAGGGGACCCACAGAGCCATCCCCGTGTCCAGCTGATCCACATACCATGATGTCATACCCCGAAAGGCTCCTTTGCCAGGGYGCTTTGAAAATGGTACCAGGCACAGAAGGTTGTGCTACACAGAAAGGAATGTTACCCTACCTGCCYGACTGGTCCCGTAATTATGTTGTTTACACAGTAATTATATGCTTTAATCCAATTATTCCTTTAACAATTACATAGAACTTTTACATTACTCTCCTGTAAACTTAGTTATAGTTCCATAAATATTAACATAAATGGTAAGAAAGATGAAATTACTGTTAGATTTTCATCAAAGGTTTTGGGTTTCTAATAGATAAATAAATAAAAAATGTCAGTACTTCTTCATTAAGTCCATTTCTTACAGAAACGTTCTATGAATAGATCTTCTCACATGTTTTTTACTGAGTTTTGCCACAGAAGCAAATATGTCACTGGTTTAAGTTACATTAAAGTATTATCTATATATAAATTTTTCAAATAATGTTAACTTAATGTATCTGAAACAATTCACCTCCAAACCACTCTGTGATTCTGTGGCTCCATAAAAGATTTTCACTTTCATAAACAAGTTTGCTTGTTCCCTCTGCTAACACATGAACAGGATATGGAAGCCAATCGCTCCTCACAAGACTTCAAAGTCAATGTAAAAGTAAAYGCAGCCCCTCCTGAGGACTTAGGCAAGATTCTGGCAGAAATAAGAGAAGATTATGAGGCCATAATTGAAAAGAATCGTCAAAGCCTGGACAACTGGTACAAAGAACAGGTAACAGCTATTTCCATGCTCACTCCCAATCCCTCTGTGGCTGYACCTACTTGACCAGAGCCTGTGAACTTTTCCCTTGCTTCTGCCCCACAGAGTGCAGCAATGTCCCTGGCAGCAACCCCTAATCCTGAGCAGATCCAGCRCAACGAGAACGAGATCAAGGAGTTAAGGAGGACTTTGCAGTCCCTGGACATCGAGCTCCAGGCACAGATTAGTAAGGTATCTGCTGCAGACATCTCAGGCTGCTCACTCACTCCCTATATTCTCAGAAATTGTCACGGACCAATTCTCCATTTAAATCCACAGCCTAGCATAACTTTAGTGCAATTGTTAAAGTATGAGGGAAAATGAAATTCATGCTTGACTCTGCCAAAATTTGGAAAATAGATTCAGCAAACATCACCAGGAAGTGAAATATTGATTTCTCTTCTTACAACAAAATATGAGGAGAAGAAGATAAGGAATAGCTGACTCTAGGTCTAGAAAGAAAATGTGTCCAGAAGATAGACAGCAATGCAAAGAATGCAAAGTTCATATTTACTAGCCCTGTTATCATGCATGAAATACCAGAACTGTGAAAAATATTGATGGGGAACTTCCACAGTTACATTACTCAGTTTCTACACAGGTTAAAGCTCACATCCCAGTGAGCTGGAGACTTTGGAGAAATTCTGGATAGCTCATAGCAGAATTGACAGGACAGACAGCAGTTCCAGGAGCAGAGATTTGAGCAGAATGGATATGACAGGAATAAATGACTCCGTTTTGCTTCTCATGCACACACAGCTCAGCTTCGTGGTTCTGCTGCCTTCACAGGAATAGTTATGCAAATGCATAAGTGTTTAAATTACCACAGCCTTAATTTTGCAATCTTCTAGCTRGAGACCAAATTTGCTGGCATTTCTGTGTTATATCTACCACAGAAATAATAATCACAATCCTGTATTATCTGCCCTGTCAGAAACACATGCTGGAAGACACCTTGGCTGACACTCGGAGTTACTATGCTGCTGCACTTCAAAACATGCAGCAGATCATCTCCAGGTGTGAGGAGGAGCTGAGCCAGGTTCGTCATGACATGAAGCAGCAAAATAACCAATATAAAGTTCTTCTTGGGATCAAAACCCGCCTGGAAAAGGAAATTTCCACGTACCGCCTGCTGCTGGAAGGGAATGCTGACGGGTAAGGCAGAGCTGCCCTGACTGGAACAGATGAGAGTTCTCATATTCGGATTATTTATTTATTTGTTTGTTTATGCTTAATCAAAGCATAAGTGAGTKCCATACTACATCAAGGGTTGGTATTTTAATGTGATGGATCATAATAAAAAGCCAGAGYCACTTAGAGTACAGAGACACTTGTATCCATGTAATTTAGATTTCCTAAATTAATATAACTTTTTATTAAAAAAAGAAATAAAATTCTCCACTCCCACAGCATGGCCATCTCAGCATAGGAGAGTGCTGGCCTCATCTGTATTATCTCATCTGATTTGTATGAAGTCAAAAAGGAAGATCAGCAGCCTTTAGAACTGAAGTTTTCAGGCAGGCAAGACAGAGTGGGCCCAAGTGTGGRGGTATTTGTCAGAAACCAAACTGGGATCAACCTGAGCAACTCTGAATACACAAGAAYCAATGCACTTGTCCCTGGGAGCAAKAGTCAGTGTGCACAGGGATGGTTGGCAGTGAGACTATCTACCAAAGGGAAAGCTCACATGGTATAAAAGCATCATTCTTTGTCCTTCTTTATTTATAATTTTACCTCATAGTGAGATGAGGTATACTTCAAATTGGTGAGAAAGGGATGAATAACTTCTTGGCATTAGCATAACACTATTTTCTCTTTATTTCATTATCTTCACAGGACAGCAAGAAAATCCGAAACTAAAGGTAAAAGTTCCTTACTTTGTTCTCTGTAGCGACTCTTTAATTATTGTCATTTCCAATCCARTTTTACTCAGGGCAGTTTTAACCTCACCTGAGTGAACTGTGGAAGGTGTGCGTGGCAGGAAGGGCTCACACAAGCCTTTGAGAGCCATTTCAGTGGTTCCTGACTGCTGTGAAGGGCTCACTGCAGAGCCCATGGGCTGCCTCAACCCCAGCCCTGACAGTCACACACATGGYCACWGACTAAARCTTTCCTGGGATTTGAGGAGGCACRGAGACTCCACTGGGTGACTAAAACAGTGCTATGGCTTGAGAGCAAACTGAAAATCTGCATGTCTGGAAACTCATATTCTGGCATGAGCATGACCTGCAGACATCCAGGATAATGTGCTGGATTTGCATTGGCTGGGCTGTCACTGTGTTATTCATTTGCCCTGACCTGGACCAGACCCAGGGTGACTTTCTGGCAGCACATTTCACACAGAGCAGTAACAAATAYTGACTTAAAGGGAAACATGTAGAGATAATTCAGTTGAGGCAGCAACAGGCAAATGACTGTAAATTAATCTTTCCCTCCATCACCTTGTCTCAGCATTGTGCCTTGACCAATAAACTTTCCTTTCTTTCAGAACACTCTGGGCTGAGAGACAGGAAGCTCAAAGCGATCGTCCACGACACCGTGAACGGGGAGGTGGTGTCCTCCACCATCAATGAGATTCCCCCACAAGCCTGAAGGGAACTCTGCCAACCTCTGGCTTTCTCAGCAGCAGCTCCCACAGCCCCTCTGGAAACAGCCTGCTGTGGGCTGGCTCCATGAGTGTCAAACAGGGAGACTGTAGTGAACATGCTTCTAAAATGATCTGCAGCCTAATACTGCAAAGTGCCACACRGAGCTGGGTATAGCTGACTTTGGTAGCTTAAAGAGCTTTTAGTCACCAAAATGCTGAAGAAGAGCTGTTTAAATAAAGTGACTGGCTGAGCTAGTGACAGATGTATCATGCACATCTCCCGAGGGCAGGAATATCCATCTGGGATTCAGTTATCGCTCTGCAAATTAGCTATAATTTAAAGGGAATAATCTCTCAAGTTTTTTCCTGGTTTTATGCCTCTCACCATATACCTCACTGTAGCCAATAAATATTTATCCATTATTTGTTTTGCTCCTTGGAATATCTGATTTTGCTTTCCCTTACATATGCACAGTCCACTGTGGCAGTAGCAGTGACATCAGTCAGGACAGCCAAAGCCTCATTGTTTCAGGAAGGACAAGACTGGAAAAACACAGAAAAGAGGTGACACAAGTTAAGTGACATTTACATAAGCAAAACTRTTCAACTTCCCTATATACAACTTATCAATGTCACCATTTAAAACAGCCTTATGAGTAGGAGTATTGCAAAGTCACTTTACTAAAAATAATCCCACAGAAGCATTTCTTTATTCTTCAGTTTGAGAGAAATTTTCTTGCACTGTCTTTACACGCTTTCCTTCAGAGCCTGTAAGTACTTTTCCAGACACTCATTCTTCCTTGATGACCCAGGTAATTCAAAAAATCATCTCAGTTATTTGGTCTCAAATTAATGTTCACTGTGGCTGTCGAAGGGTTCTGTAGTCAGGCCAGACTGGTGTTTGCAGTTCAGGCTAATATCAGGGAGAACTGTCGGCTTTAGCCAAATGCAGGCTTCCTCCCTTTCTCASCTCAGCCCAATGCCTGACCCAGCAGCAGACCCTGACAGCAACAGAGCGATGCAAAGATAAAATCTGGGCAAGGAAAAGAGAAATATCATGTTTAGATGAGGAAGATTGTAAGGCAGAAGGAGGAGAAACCAAATGGAACATAATGAGTGTGTCAGGGATTTGCATTCCAAAGTCACCGTCTGCGTGTCCAGGGCAGTGTCACATTCATGAGCGACATTGTCATCATGCCCTGTCATCTCCACTCACCATGGACTCTCACAAAAGGGCTCCTGTTACCTGCCTTGCTTTGAAACAGGGCTCACAAAGGAGAGGGGAAATATCTCAAAGGAAATGTCGATTAGACTGAACAAAGTCCACCTCTGTGRTACAGTGTTCTGCTACTGGCATGTTCTGACCAGTTCCTGATCCCCCGCTGCCCCCCACAACCCAACTCTCCACCCTTGTTGCACAAAGAGATCCCAAAAGCATTGGATAGATTACCTAATGGTTTCTTTAAACAGGGTAAAACTTGTAATACAGGATAAGTAACTCCTGGCTAATTAAGACTGTCCTTCCTTATGGCTTACCAGATCCAACAAGCCAGACCTGGTGTTTGCAGCATCTGGACAAAATGTGCCCAGGTTTTCTTGAACTATTTTTTGTGTTATTTAAAGATATGCTCATTTATCAGATTTACRCAGCAGAGCCACATTGCCGTGACACAAATAATTATATAAACTTCTAAGTAGCCCCTTATTTCTACATCAAAGGAAAGTATGTGCTTTGTGCTGGGTTATTGTGCTGAACTACAAGAAAGAAGGAAAAGTGAATAATTGAAGTGCTTTGTGGAACACGCCTGTCCTTATTTCACATTCCTGAGCAATGCTCTGGCTTTACTCTGCCCTGGTGTCCCCTCATGCAGAGGTGAGATGTGCTCCCCATGCCCTCTGTCATGCTCAGCTGAGGTCTGAGTGGTGCTGGATAAGAGGCAGCACAACTCCTGTTCTTCTCTGCTAAGAGGCAGCACAATTCCCACTCCACTCCACCACTCTGATGATTTGAACCTGCTCTTACCCCGCATCGTTGAGTCTGTACAGGTCAGACCAGTACAGCACACAGCACCATCCTCACAGCTCACTCCATGACTAACACCATCAAGTACTGATGGCTCCAACACAGCCATTCAAATGTCTTTTACTAAGTGGATTAAACCAATTATTCCTTAGACAYACAAATATGTGTTACACCACATTCCGTTTCGGATAAAAATTGCTTATTTCTGAAGAGTCTTTCCCAGCTCCAGAATGCTCTGTACAATTGCAGATTTCCTTTGTGTTGAACAGTTCGTGACACCATGTCACCAGCCATGTGTGCCCTGTGTCTGGTGGTTACTCATTACCTCTGAATTTGTGCTCGGGTAGATAAGCTATGCATTCCTAAATGCATTTAGGGTGGGTCTGCACCCTAAATAATAAATAATGATGCTAATATTTACCACTTGCATGCGCTGTTAACATCAYATTCTCACACCACGCTGAGAGATGAAGACAGGGAGATAATGAATGGGGGCAGTATTATCATTCCCATTTTATTGCCTGAGAAATTGGAAAAAGAGATGACACAACTCGCTTAAGGCTGCAAAGAAAGTCACTGAGACCCACTAAATTAGAATCCATCACTTCACAGCTTCTACTTAGCCCAGCTATTAGATAATACAACTTCCTGAAGAGCCATTCCCCACTCACAGCAATCCTGTCAGTGTCTGATTGCTCGAAGAGATAATGCCAATGATTCATTCCAAGTGTTTATGGCTGGTCAGGACCCTGCACACACTTCGATGATGTTCTTCAATGCACCTGTGCCAACAGCCCAACAGAAATGAGTCCTGTACAGAACACCATGCTGGCAGCTTTGTAGTATTTGGGAGACTTTAAGAGCACAAGTGCTGCTTCTGATATCAGAGCGGTGGCTTTGAAGGGAAGGAAATCTTCAGGAGTGTGATGATATATGGCTAGAAAAATTACTTTATTAATTCTGAAACTGACTGAACTATGTCAGTTTGTATTTGTTCTTCTTTAGTATTCCATACAAGCAGAAGTGTCATTTCAACACCAAGAAAGTGACAGACCTAGGCCCAAAGAAAGTGCAATTTAAAAATATGAAGTATCATAAAAAACAACACTCTCCAAATTAACAAATTCTATTTCCCATAAATGGAAAAGGATAGCAAGGAAACATCAGCAGGAAAGAAGAGCATTTCTCAGTCTAAGTGAATGATGCAACAACACTTCTGCAAACCAACAAGATACAGGAACTCAGCCTATAAAAGGAGGCTGAAACCATCAGCGTTCACAACCGGCTCCCTGCAGTTTCACCTGCCATTTAAGGCAGTCCTGCACGGAATAATCCTCAGCGTGATTTCCAAGAGCCTTGACTGCACTCCAGCCTGGGCATGAGTCACAGCTCATTTCACTTGTAGAAATGTTAAAACTTATTAAGGTGTATTACAATAGGCAGCTTTGGTAAGTGAAGTGTTGATCCCCTGGAAGAAGTGTGCGATGAGGTAATGCACTCATGGTTTGTGCTATTAATCACACATTCTTCTGGGGAGCTGGCCCCACACTGCTGGGGTTCAGCCTTATTTATCAACAGCCACATCTGTAGAATGAAAATTTTTGCTTTCTGCCTTCCTGGTTAATGCGGATGCAAAATTAACGAAGTCATTTCAGAAAGAGAAGAAAAGAAATTTYGCCTTTATAGTACCGCTAAACCCACTGGTTCTATGGATTATTGAAGCAGAGAGAATAGGTAGAAGAGCCGGTAAAACATTTCACAATGTCCACACCCTGACCTATAAAGGTTTCTAAAGTTTTGCTAGGAGATGCCTGTTCCAGTGTATGAATCATTTAGAAAAAGGAAGAATCTATAAACAGGGGAGCAAGGAGAGAATAATGCTAGAGAGACTGCACCCCCTGCCCCCCATGTCCTACATTAAACAGCAAAAGCATCTTAATTATTGACTCTACCTGCACTTTTGGCTTGGTGAAATCCCAACTAAAGTTTCACCCTGTGTTGTTTCCTCATCATGCCTCCCTCTGTAAAATTTTTTTATTTTTTTCAAGCCATACTTTTATGGTATCTTTAACTGTGTGACTACACTGAAATGACCTACTTGAGCTCCAGGCTTAGGGCTGGCACAAACCAATCATCTGCAAAAATATTCCATGAAACAGAAGCATCAGTGTTGGACAGTTTGGAGAGTCCCTATGGCAGGARCTCCCACTGCAAGACATGACCTAATGATGAGGCAGGTGCAGAGCTGCTTCTTCTGGACATGTTAATTTGCYTTTTGAATGTCTGAATATGCATCAGAAGCTTAAAGGCATAAAGTCATAACACCAGCTGTGGTAAAGACACTTTCAATAACTATATAGACTTCGGGGGTAAATTTTTTGGCTTTCCAATGTCCTAAGGACAAGTCCAAAGGAGTTGATGTGATGGGTTGTAATTAGGCTCTATAGAAAGCAACAAAAATGAGGAATATAATTTGGAAAAATGTGTTTCAATTAAGAGTCATAATTAGCTGGAGCAGGCAGAGAAACAAACAGGCTGAAGTAGCTACAAACTACAGTTCTTTCTTAGAACTTAGAAGTTAAAGGTGTGCTGCCTTTAGAGAAGTACCGGCTTTGGCTCAGCTCTGCACCCCCAAACCATCCATGCGAGAAAATAAAACATCAAATGCATCAAACAAAAAACTGGGAGTGACTCTTGTCAGAACAATTTCAAAGCAGGAAATCCATAACGTTGCTTCAAGCAGACAGAAATTGTGATCGTAAAGTTACCAGAGCAGGAACGAAAAAACATGTTTATGTCTTATTGGTGAGACAAATAATTAATTTTTGAATGCTGTTCCAGCACCTAGGCTCTACTTTCAGGTTATTCTCATAAGAGACAGTCTCCAGACATTCTGAGAATAGATCCACTGGAAATGACATTGCTACTGTACAAAAAAAACCCCATAAAAATACAACTGAATAAACCTTTTCTTTAATATCTACAGCCTATCGCTGCCTAAAAATTGAGATACTCAAGCATCACTCATAAAAAGGGTGTAATTTAAAGGGATAATGAACACTCCCTGTCCTCAAAGACTCAGATGTTAAAATTTAGTACGATAGCCTATTCTTGCCATTGCTTTCAAACCCAATCCATACACAGCACTGAATTCCTTAAGTACGGTTGGTGGCTCTGAAGAGAAATAATCCTCTAAAAGTTTGGCCATAAGAGMGATGTAAATAAACTTCCTCTGTACATAGGGCCAGGAAAGTGGATAATAGGATATATTTCGTTATGTAATCCGTGAGTTTATTCCCTTGTTCAAGTTCCGCACGGATTCTGCCGCGGTGCGCAGCACAGGGAGGGCTGGAGGCAGCTCCGTTCCGAAGGYCGGTGGTGGCCTCTAGTGACAACCAGGTAGATCCGCACGGATCCTGTCCCTGCTCCTGCCGCTGCTCCGGGGCTCCTGCGGCTGGGGAACGATTTCTTACTGGAAATTTCTGCTGCAGTATTTGTGTGAGATACACAGTGCCAGACTTTCTCCAGGGGAGTATGGAGACAGATTTTTGGCCTGTTTCCTTAATTTTTCTCWTGCAGTACCTGTTTCCTGACACAGATCTTGACGCTGGGATGGTATTTTGGGTTCCAAGCAGCCCACAGCTTGTTCCTGGTTGTACAAACCCCTGGAGTGGGGATGCCRTGGGATTGCTGGGATGCACTGAAAGGATGATATTCCAGAGAGGTCCCCAAACAAGAACCAGCAGCTGTGCCTCTGCACAGGCACCTCCTGGCATTATGAGTGCAATTATACCCTGAGGAAAAATTGAGTTTCTCTTCATATTTGGGGGCTCCGAGTGTGACACAAGTGAGATCCCTGAAACCACAAGAATTTTTTCTTTTTAAGTTAGCAAAAAATCTATACAGATGTGAACGTATGCAATACAGTGTGTTCATATGTATCTTTTATGGCATACAATCAGTGTGTGCATATATTTGCACAGGATCATGAAAATTCTATTTAACTCCTGAATCATAGAAATATGCAATACTTTTCATGGACACTGAACTACTCCAGCATTGTGGAACTGAGAGAGCCARTAAGCTGCAATTCTCTCCAGTTCACTGGTTTTCTCATTCCCCTGACACTTCAGCTGCACAGGGTTTTTTAAGGGAGAGAGATCTGCCAGCAGTCCAATGTTAGAGCTAATCTTAATGGCACTTTTGGGGGAGAAAAAAGAGAAGGTTCGTTTGTGTGGCCTGGAGCTGTTTTTGTTGGCACTGAGATCTGATTCTGTTCAAGGAGAACAGCTGAGACAGGAAAGGCAGCTCCTGACTTTCATTTTCCACCTGTGGCTGGGGAGGGATTGGAACCCACATACTGCYTCGTGCACAACTCCAGGAGCTGGAACACCTCTCTAAGTACCATAAATATGTAAAGTAATGTTTTAACTTACCCCTCTGGTTAAAGCTCCAAGCAGAAAGAAATAAGGTGCAGTGTTTGATGATASAGATATTTTCATTGGACAAAAGATAAAAAGGAGAGGGAAATGAGGGGAAGAAAATATGTGAGGCAGACAGTGTAAGATCTTGAGCTGCRAATGTTCAGGGCTTAGGTGAATCCAGTTGAGTTGGTGAGATCACCCAGAACTTTCTCTCCTCTGATCCCATTCAGCAGGGTACAAAACACATTGCTTTGCTCTTTGGAGATGGCAGGCTTCACAGACATTGGCATTAACAGGAGGTGCAAATGTGATTAAGAAGAGAAGGAGGGGAAATTCTCAGACCCAGAAATACTGAATACTGGAATACAGCTGGAACATTGTACACGGAATGCATCCCTCTTGAATGCACTTTGCACAACTATCCTTTCATGACTGTAGTGTAGATCTTTTAGATCAAACTCTTATGACGCTAAACCCAGTTACAGGGACTAACAAAAGGGTGGCAGATTTCACTCCTAGAATGGATCACTTCTACAGACTGAACTAACAGACTTTGCTTTATTTAAGTCTCTATGTCCACCAAAAGAAAAGCATCTGTTCCACCTAAAGGCAGCAGAAATGCAGACCCACAGCTGGGTGTGTCATTTTTCCTTGAACTCTCCAGGCTGGTTGCCCATGGCTGGTTAGCACAGGTGAGTCAGCTGGAATGGCATCCACGTTATCGGGGCCCTGCAGGACTTATCTCCATGCACATGGAACTTCTGTCACACAGCTGACATTTCTCCACAAAATCAAACAATTCATCAGAGTTGCTATAAATGTTTTATTATGTCTACAGCCAATCCACTCTGACCAAGCATGTCACTGAAAGGAAGTGAACCYGCAGACTGTCCTCTACAGCTCCCACAACGAGTCTGGAGCTGAAACTGCTCTGCTGTGCTAAAGCACCAGCAAAATGTTGCAGCACTTCTTCAGTGCTGACAAAACTGCAATATTGGACAATAGAYTTAAAATAGTCCAGCATCCATTTARGTAACTTAATGTTAMAACCAATAAAATAAAAACAAATAAATAAAAACGAGGCAGCCCATGTTCTTGCAGTAAATTCCTGGGCATAGTCCAGGGGTGGAGGAGGCCGAGGCCACTCCCAGCTGATGGCCTTGAGAAGGTCCTCGTSCTCCAGCCTGGCTGGAGCCTTGCTCTCCTCTCACTGCCATGACTGCAGCTTTGGGGCTCTCTCTGGCAGTTTCCAGTGACTAATACAACCAGTCAAGGCGTTTAATGGAAAAAAGTGTACTGAACCAAAACCAGGAGCAAACCCCACCTCTGCTGTGAACCTATCCTGATCCTAGCAAATATTCTTGCAAATATTCTTGCAAATATTCTTGCAAATATCCTTGCAAATATTCTAGCTTTTGGGGAGGGATAGAAGTATATGTTAAAATGTTAAGACCAAAGAAATTGTCAGTGAACAATTTAGGGGTTAGAATAAAAAGAACGCTAAGAAAATTCAGTCTTTCCACATGGATGCCATTGCTCCATGCTTCCCCTTGCATATATYTGGGATACTTTTGCTTAATAGGTTAGAGGATCCTGGAAGGAAAATAACTGCTGGAGGTTCAGCTTGAACTAAAGCAACAGAGCCATAAAATAAAGCAAATGTCTGACCTAACCCTGCTCCTCACTTTAATTCAGATCGCTGACTTCTTTTTTCATTTGCTCACTAAAAAAAAAATATCACCAAGGTAACATGGAAACTAATTTTAATAAATACTGAGAAAACAGAGTGGAATGTTTGCTTTTAACTAGACTGCCACAAAATCCTGCAGAGATCTAGGCAGTGARATATAGAGCCAAGGGATGTAATAACAGCAGGATCTCTTCTGYACTCCTCTTACATTCTAAAGATGCAAGCTCTGCTCTACTAAAATGAATAATTCTTACTTAGACTGAATAATTTCAATGGACAAAATTGTCCATGGAGTCTCTGTGATGACATACCAAATGTCATGGCCAGTGTACTTTGGTTTCACATTTCATTAAGGTTTTTATGGTAAGTTACACCCAAAGAAGTTCAAGGTCCAAAGACAATCCACAGCATCCTTCCAGAAAAAAAAAATCCTGCCCTGGACACTGATTGCTTTGGTTTAGCTGTGTTTCCAGAAAAGCCARGTACAACAGTTTAACTCTCTGCCTTGAGCCAATACCAGTTAGACTGATCCGTTGCACAGTAACTTTAAAAACTTGGCAGTACCAATTCCCTAATATTCTGGGCTGGGTGCTCTCAGCAACCTGAAGGTGCCTCCAACACACAGTTCAATGCCTCCAAAGCTCAGTGTCTCACCAATTTCCTTGCCTGAGGTGGGAGATCAGTACATAGAGCAGCTGCTGTCACCAACACAAGCCATGTGTGTTCTTTGTTCTCCCTGACAACATCAGTAACATAGTAAAGTGCTGTCAGTACAATGCCCCAGGAGCTGCACCTCCACACTGTCCCAACACACACCTGCCACCTGCTCTCCTGCAGCACTAACAACCCCTCAGCAGTCAGGTTCTTCCCTTGCTTCCAAATTCTCCATGCACTTTCTGTATCAAGCGTACAGCAGTCAGCCCAGGAGCCTCCCCTCGACCAGCTGTAGGATTGTTTGGTTTCTTCATGCCATGCAAAGGCAGCTGGTTTCCTGTTAATGACCACAGCCCTTGGGCTGGGAACAGACCCCCCAGCATGGCACTTGTTAGCTGGTGGTTTCTGGAATATTGATGAGGTGAGAGGGAAACTTGTTTTGCTTCAACTTCAGCCACACAGGAGGACTGGAGGATCATTCTTCTGGAAGCTGGAGCTCAGCATTTCCCCGCCACTCTATGGACCACCTCAGCATCTCACATGTGAAACATAGTGGGCTTGAAGGTTACCAATATTCTCATTCCTCTTACTTCACTTAAGGACAAAGAAATACTCTTCCCATTTAATCTCAAGTCCACTGAAAGCTCAAATTCTACTTGCAAGGGTCTTTTAATACCAGACGAATGCATAGTCAATCCAAGCTGATGGCAACAGCCTCCACTCTCCACTGGCAGTGCAGATATTGGTCTGTGCTTACTGTGAGATGAATTCATATGGTAGTACAGCTGCCTCCTTTCTAATAATTTATATAYGTTCTAGACTGTCCCAAAGCCCAAATTATTGTTTACTCAACAGAAATACAAATATAAATATTTTAAATCTCTTGTCACATACACACAACTCTCATTTCAAATTCATGCACTGCACAGGGGGCTGAGAACCTATTCATTTGCTCCAAAAGGCTACAGTAGGGATTGGCTGCAGGTATATGGTTATAAATGATTMAACAGTGCTTTATCTGTTTTTCAAAATAACAAAGCAAGCAATCTACCCAGGGAGTGTTCCTCAAAGACAGATGAACAGATGAGAATCCCTTCAAATTATGGGGAGGGGGGGCAATATCCTGTGTGCTCTTTGTGCTGATACCAATGACATTCTGCGTCAACATAGGTGGGGTTTCAGCCACTGTGCTTCCTCTTGAACCTGATATAAAGGTGCACAGTTCACATTCAGTTCCTCACTGCCCTGTCTCTATCTGTGCTGGCTTCCCTGCTACATCCAGAAGACAAAGAGCACAATGGCATTCTCCACCCGCAGCATCCATGTCCAGTCCTCTGCACCCAGTGTCAGCAATGTGACCACCAGGAGAATGTCTGTCCAGAAGATCCAGGCACCCAGTGTCTATGGAGGAGCTGGGGGGTATGGCACCCGCATATCAACCAGCACCAGCTCTGGCCAAGGCCTTGGAGGGAGCCTCCAACTCAGCATCACTGGCAGTGATGTGTTGCTCGCTGGCAATGAAAAATCAACTATGCAAAACCTGAACGATCGTYTGGCTTCGTACCTGGAGAGGGTGCGCTCGCTGGAGAAGTCAAACTCCCATATTGAGATGCAAATCAAGGAGTGGTATGAAAAGAACACCAKAAGCGTAGGGCAGGACTACAGCTCCTACTTCAAAACAATTGAAGAACTCCGCAGCAAGGTAAGAGATCATAGAGCACTCRAGAAATATAGGAATTGCAATTATCAGTGAGAGAGAGAATAATTTGTTGTAGAAAATGTGCTTTTCCAAATTGTAATTGGCCCAGCTGAGAAAAAAAAATGCTCAATTTTGATCAGCTACAAATTAGTGACAGATTTTACTTCATTTGTAATTCCAGATATATGCCTGCAGATGTAAGTAATCTCACACCGGAAAAACCTTTGATTCAAAATTAACTAGTCCTATGATATTTGCCTTAGGTGGCTTTAATTAGGGAAAGTWCTAATGGTAATCTACATATTTAAATATAGCTTAGCAACAGTCTATTTCAAAGTGAGTTTTAAGAAAAGAAGGGCAAACACTTAGAAAAAAAATTAAGGATCACTACTTAAAACAGTAAATTACCACTGGAAACAATGAAATAGTCCCAGCAATAAACTGACAGGTTTGTCAAATAAATAGTCCCAGCAATAAACTGACAGGTTTGTCAAATCATGTTTCCAGAACTTCCTTCAGTCTTTCCCCTGTTATTTTTTATCAGTTCTACTTCACAGCTTTTAAAAGCTCTGAAGAGAGCAGTTCATCCTAACTATTCAATACACTTACGTTATGGCAGGACATTTTGCCTTTTGGACATCCCTAATTCTTTTCATGTACTTCAGATGGAATTGAGCTTTAAAGCCAGCTGACTAACATACAGCTGAAGTGAAGTGGGATGAAGCCCACTTACAGTATGCATTCCCAGGAAAGGATCAATGTGAATTTCTGTGCGAAGTTTCATCACTTGTCCACCATTTCCTTTAGATTGCTGCTGCCCAGATGGACAATGCCAGGCTCGTCCTGCAGATCGACAATGCCAAACTGGCTTCTGATGACTTTAGACTGAAGTAAGTTCCATGATTTTATATAAATTCTCTTTCATGGTCCTCTTATTTAGGAAAGCTTCCAGGTACTGGAATCAGTGCTGGGAAGTGAACATTTTCCAACTTTAAGTTTAGTGAAAATTTTACAATGACTGTGGTAGTTACTGATTCTAACATTCACACCAAACTGCTGCATTCCAGCAATGACAAAAAGCACCTTATTGCACAGGTTTGAGAATGAACACCTGCTCAGGCAAAGTGTGGAGAGTGACATCACTGGACTGCTCCGTGTCCGTGACGACCTGACTCTGACGAAAGCTGACCTGGAGTCCCAGATTGAGAGTATAACCGAGGAACTTGTTTTCCTTAGGAAGAATCATGAGGAGGTGAGAACAGCTGAGCACTGCCGGGGAGAGGGGTTTTGAGTGGCAAACAGAAACACTCTCACTAGGAAGCATTTCTATCTCTCCTGGAAGTAGCATAACCAGGTGTGGCACTAAGGGACACCCAGGTTGTCAGGGATCAAAAGCTGAATACTCCTCCATTCCAGGAATAAAGGAGTGAAGGTTTTCTCTAAGAATAATTTATGGTTTAGGAACTGCTACCCCAAAAAGTACACAAATGGGAGCTATGACTTCTACTCCCAATTCCATAAGTCCAGCGCTTAGGAAACAATTTTTATGATACATTTATCTATGATATAACATTTATTGCTATAAAGTAAGCAAGCTGTTCTAAGATGAGGTGCCCTGAACAGTATTTACAAGGTGATTAAGCTGTCTTGCCCTGAGGTACTATTGACAGATKAGTCCTGTTGAGTTTGTGTCCAACACCCAGGAGTGACAGCTCGCTGCAGCTGGTGCTAACACATTCCCCATTGCTGCAGGACTGTGGCAGGCTGCGCAAAGAGGTGTCTGGCTCTGTGAACGTGGCTCTGGATGCTGCTCCCGGCGTCGATCTCGCTGCTATTATGGAAAACATGAGGAAGCAATATGAAGAAATGGCAGAAAAGAGCCGCCAAGAAGCCAAAGAACGTTTTGAAAAGCAGGTAAAGTCAACTGCTTAAACATCAGCAAGAACCTTGGTCATGCCTGGCTGTAGTTCACAGTCTCTCCATTGCTCATTCCAGATAGTAGAACTGAAYGAGGAAGTTACCATCAGTATTGGAAAGTTGGAGGTCCAAAGGAAAGARATCACAGAACGGAGACAGGTCTTCCAGAGCCTGGAGCTGGAATTACAGTCCCTGCTGAGCATGGTAAATAACAAAAAGCAAAATAAGGACTGTGGATAGCAGAGTTACACAGATAAATAGAGGAATGAGGGGCTCGACAATCAAAATGTTATTTTAACAGCAAAATGTATCCTCTAAATAAKATGTCTCTGTTCTCCCCATGGACTATAGAAACAGACCCTGGAAGGTTCTGTGGCTGAAACAGAAGCACGGTACAGTTTCCAGCTTGCCCAGATACAGGGAGCCATTTCCAGTCTGGAGGCTCAGCTAAGGCAGCTCCGAGCTGACATGGAGGCTCAGAACAATGAGTACAGCAGCCTGCTGGATATCAAGACTCGCTTGGAGATGGAGATTGCCACGTACCGCCGGCTGCTGGAGGGAGAGGAACTGTGAGCACACACATGGCTTTGCTTGTTGTTTTGGTTTTTGTGTCAGATCTGCCACTTTCCAACTGCTTTGGGGTGGGGGAAGTCCATTGCCCAGTTCTCAGCCACAGAATCAGAGCAGACTGCAGTTCAGGCTGGGCTGCTGAAGCTGCTGTGGAATTTTGAGGTTGGCTCTCCCAGCCTACAGACTGTCACTCTTTGAGCTGGGGAATTGGGTAGGTCTCACATGCCAGGAACACCACTAATGAAGTTTCGTATTAACTTGTCCATGTGGGTTAAGCAGAGAGTGGAACTTGCCCCCAGATTCTGCCAGTTCAACTGTCCTGGTTCAGGAACTGGTGTACCTGCATGAGCTGAAGTCCTGGCATTGTAGAGATGAGTCTGCAGGTTAACTGCAGATGTAGAGATGAGTCTGCAGGTTACCTCCAGCTTACGCTTAGCAAGTTTCACTTTAACTGAGAGAATTCATTTTACTGAGTTATCTCCTGGTTAAATATCTTGATGAAAGGGGATTAACTGTCTTTATCAAACACATAGGAAATGCACAAGGATGTTTCTTCAATGCATGAGTTGCCATATGTTTATGTTTTCTAATTTCTAATTTGAACAGGACGGTAGAAGCAACACCAATGGCAGACGATGAAAAAGGTATGTCCCACCAATTTCTTTCTGTTTTGATGGCTGCCTGTTGAAATGTTATGGAATGAAGTAGCCTGATATAAAACAACATCTTCAGAGCAAATAATCAGCCAGAGGAATCTCACATCAAGAATGCAATCAACTGTATGGTTACCCTATAGGGACTATACAAACCTGGGTTTATATATACAATTCAGGTGCCCAGTGTAAAATCACAGACTCACCCRTTCTGTGATTCTGTGACTCCTCAAAAGGCCAAGTGAACAAGAGAGAGTTACTGAATTCCCCTCTAGAGAACCACAGAAGTACCTGCCTCTCCCCGCTGGCTGCACAGGGAGACTGAAGSTCCCAAGTAACATACCCAGTTTCATAGCAAAAATTTCCAACTTGGTGTAAGTCTGTTCCAAGGTTTTAGGTCTACAAATCTGTGCTACAGATGTGTACAACTAYACCATATACATACACCATATCCAAAGGAGGATAAGCCACATCCTGCCAACCACAAAAGTTTACCTCAAGTACCTGTGGATTGAAGATGCTTTTTGCTATTTCCTCATCGACTGCTAATACTGCAGCAATATTACTCTGTCAATGTACATTGCATTTAATTAATTCTCTTTTCAATTTCCGTAACAGAATCAAGTAAATATAAGAAGATCAAGACAATAGTTGAAGAGGTGGTTGATGGCAAGATTGTCTCCTCTGAGGTCAGAGAGATCGAAGAGAAGATGTAAATGGCACCAGCACAGGAGACGCCTGTGAGTTTCCTGGAGCTGATGCTAAAGCTAAAAGATTTATAAATAATATGATCTAATTCATCCTAAACCCCAGAAGGTTTGAAAAATGCCMAATTATCAAATCTTAAACAACTTTTGTTGTTGTTTTTGTGGGGGTGCATTAATAAAAATCTGTGAGTTACAACATAAAAAGACTTTGTGTTTACTAACATAGTGACTAAGTATCTTGATAAAAAAAAAATCAAGTCAGCCTGGTATAAATGTACTGTTGCTTCCAACAYAGATAAAAATGAAAGTATTAGGTTTTTAAAATGCATTGAGACATCAATACAGCACACCTTTTCTCAGTGTGAATTCCCACTCAAACATAAAGCARCTTCACTTCATTAAAACCTGATTCTCCAATAAGTAAGAAGTGTTAATTTGCTTTTCATAATAAATTARCATGAAAAAAATAAATTGAAGAAGCCTATTTAATACTTTCTACACTCTGTGAATGATTATGTCACCAGGGACTACAGCAAGCTATTTTATCAGCAAGAATATATTTGAAATAATCTCTCTCAAATCTTTCTGTGCCAATAATGTTCCCTGTCCCATAGGGAGGCCCCTGTGCCACACCTGGATCCTCAGTCCCAGGAGTTTACATTTTCTCTTGAGAACTTAAACACACAAAACTCTTCCCTATGAAACCTCACCTGTCCAGAACTATTTACGGTACATAAACAGCTGCCAAAGAACTAATCCTCTGCTTTCACTGCCCCGAGTCATTGAGACCAGGCTATCAGCTCATTTCCACAGAAATGCTTTACTTACACCTTTGATCTTCCGCTCCTTTCTGCCCCAAAAGCACCCCATGCTCCTGGGTGYGGATAAATCAAAAATTAATACATTTCAGTTGACAAATCCAATGATATAATTAARCCAGGACAAAGGAAAAATAATTTTCCATTTATTGAAATAACTTCAAAAGAAAAATATACTGGTTTGGGAACGTTCCCATGCCCAAACCTGCACCCAGAAGTGCTACATTTGATCTTCAGATTTGTATTATAAAAAGTACCTAATACAGAAATCAGATTCCTTATTTTGAGATAACAGCAAACATTTAGTAGACACAATGGTCAGTTCTTAGCTCCAAAGTACAAAGTGTTATATGCTATAGACTACATGCATATCACTGTGAGGTATTGAAATGATGAAAGTGTTAGGACATAAACACAATTCCAAAKTCTATTGGGTAGATTTATATTTTCATATTAATGATCACCCTGCAGCTCACTGAACATCCATTTGCCTTGAACACCTGATGGTCACTTTTCCTATCAAGCATCCAGGAGCACTAATCCAGCAGAGACTCCCGCCAGAAAAGCACTATGAAAAGAAAGACATTCCTGCCACACACACTGGGAAGCGGGGATCAAAGGGATCACTCTGCTGACATAGCAAACTCCTGTAATAACAGCCCCAAACCCAGGAARCACTGAATCTGCAATGACAAAACAATTATTTAGGAGGGATTTACATGCGAAAAGAACCTTTTGTGCTCCATTGCACATGGCAGAACACAATCGTCATGTCTCAGCACCACTCCACCCATTTCCCCTCATACAAATACCTGGAGGGCACCAGATTTCCACTCCCATTGGCAATTTCGGTTGGCACATATCATTTCGGTTGGTCAGAATACACGAAACCGACATCCCCTCCAAACAGGAGGGAGAGAGTGAGTGAAAGCTCTCCCCGGGAGGTGGGGACTCCTCCTGAAACACCCACTGCTGTTCCTCTATAAAGCTGACCCTACTCCTATTSTGCCCTACTCTCTGTTGTATCCTCCACGGAGCAGATCCGGGCACCTCGAGCACCATGGCCCTTTCCGTGCGCACAAGTGGCGGGTCCCGGCAGTTCTCCTCTCGGAGCGGACTTGGCGGGGGATCTCTGAGGATGTCCGGTTCTAGTGGTGGAGGAGGCTTTGGTGGCAGTGGGCTTGGGTTTGGTGGGGGGTCTGGCGGAGGGTTTGGTGCTGTTTCTCTGTTGGGTTCAGGTTCTGGCTTTGGTGGGGGCTTCGGGGGAGGCTCAGGCGCAGGATTTGGGAGTAGCTTAAGCAGCTTTGGTGGAAGCTTTGGAGGTGGTTTGGGTGGTAGCTATGGAAGTGGCTTAGGCAGTGGTTTTGGGGGAGGTTTGGGAAGTGGTTTTGGTAGCAGTTCAGGTGCTGCTTTTGGAGGTGGCTTTGGTGGTGGCTCAGGGGCTGGTTTTGGAGGTGGSTTTGGCCCTGCTGGTGCTGGGGATGGTGGCATCCTTTCTGGCTCAAAAAAAGAGACAATGCAGAACCTCAATGACCGTCTGGCTGCRTATCTGGACAAAGTGAGATCTCTGGAGGATGCCAACACTGAGCTGGAGCGCAAAATCCGTGAGTGGTATGAGAAAAGTGGCCCTGGCACTGGCACCCCTGGATCTGGGAACGACTACAGTAAATTCTACCCCTTCATTGAAGATCTCCGAAACAAGGTAGTAAAGCAATGTAGTGATGTATTTAACGTATCTTTATGTTTGCAATTCTCTTAATAGAATGAATGAAAGTAACAAAGTTCTTTCGGAAACCAAGAGCACATTTATCCTTTGGTTCCGAAGCTTGCAGCGACCTCTGTCACCTTGCACTGGTGACATGTGCTGAGTTTTTCCTGTACATTAAAGCAGTTTTGTAGCTGTGTCACGCAGTGATTTGTCTAATCTGAATAAAGGAGAAGGCAGTGATGGAATGCAGGTCTACAAACCCTTGTAGAACAGGAAGTTTAAAACCATTACAAAGCCATGAAGTCTTTGGGCTGTAACATCATTCTCTGAACACTGTTTGTATTCTAGATCATCAATGCAACCATCGACAATGCAAGGATCCTTCTACAGGTCGATAAYGCCAGACTGGCTGCTGATGACTTCAGACTGAAGTAAGGATATCTTAATGCTAGAAAAGCTCTTACTAATATCTTAGGGAAAAAAATCTTTTGTATTAGAAATCTCTTTCCTTGTAGAATACTTATAATACAATTATTAAACTATATTATAATAGTTATGGGTATTAAGTTTTCATATTAAAGCTACAATAAAACACATTAATTGTTTGCATTTGACCTCACTGGCCACATTAAAAATAATATTTAATCCCTTTATGCAAAGATATGAGAATGAAGTGGCTCTTCGGCAAAGTGTGGAGGCCGACATCAATGGTCTGCGCAGAGTCCTGGATGAGCTGACCCTGACCAGAGCAGATCTGGAGCTGCAGATTGAAAGCCTGAATGAAGAACTGGCTTATCTCAAGAAGAATCACGAAGAGGTTATTTTTTTCCTTTGTGAATTCATAGCAAGACACATGAAATTGTAAAACATCAAATTGCTCCCTTACTTAAGCCACTGGAAGTTCCTGGATTTCACTACTGGTTCTGTTTGATATTATTTTTTTATTATTTATTATAGTTTCTATATTTTTGTTTATTATTATTTTTGCTAAGTGAAAGAGTGCAAGTGAAAGAGTGCCAGAAATATATACACATGCTACAGATCCTTGTTAAAATAGAATTTATATCATGTATATTTCTTTACATAGATTTTGGTAGAACTATTTTACCTTTATTAACAGAACCTTCTCTTAATTTTCAATCTCTCCAGGAGCTTCAAGGCATCCAAAGCAGTGAACTTGGCCAAGTCAGCGTGGAAATGGACGCTGCTCCAGGGACTGACCTGACSAAGCTTCTGAATGACATGAGGGGACAGTATGAAGTCATTGCTGAGCAAAACCGTAAAGAGGCCGAGGCGTGGTTCAATGAAAAAGTAACAACCAGAGAGAGCACATTCAGCAAAATGCTTGGGAAAACAAGTTCTCTAGCTGGAACAGTAAAA
Organism: Malurus melanocephalus; assembly: GCF_030028575.1. Classification (NCBI taxonomy): domain Eukaryota; kingdom Metazoa; phylum Chordata; class Aves; order Passeriformes; family Maluridae; genus Malurus; species Malurus melanocephalus. The sequence goes on along the minus strand of NW_026624117.1, from coordinate 65,794 downwards.
TAACACCCCAGTCTTCTTTGTCATTTCAGAGCGGGGAGCTGAAAAAGGAAATCTCCACCAATACTGAGCAGCTCCAGTCAGGAAAGAGTGAGATCACRGACTTAAAACGGACTCTCCAGAGCTTGGAAATAGAGCTGCAGTCTCAGCTTGCCATGGTATGTTCTAGGGAAGTTACTGATTGCTCAGAGCCAATTCAGCAACTTCAAAAGTCTTTTTAGACCTTATCCTATTCCATAGGATTGAGGATTTGCATTTATTTCCAATTAAATCCTATATTCTTGTCATTTCCTATATAGCAGTAATATAGCTAACTGGATTGCAAAGAGCATGTCACAAAGCAAATGAGTTTTTACATCACATTTAGGGAAGCGAAAAGGGACAGTTTTCAAATTGGTGTTTTCAAAAAGAAAATGAAACCTAAGTAATGCAGCTGTACTTACTCCCTTAAACTACTTCAGTTGGCTTTATTTTTGTAAAGAGTTTTTTTTTTTTTTTTACTTAACCAGAGATTATTTATATCTTTACACAGAAAAAATCCCTGGAAGACACTTTAGCAGAAACAGAAGGTGGTTACTGCGCTCAGCTGTCACAAATCCAAATGCAGATCGGGAACCTGGAGTCYCAGCTTTTCCAGGTCAGGGCTGACATGGAGCGCCAGAACGCAGAGTACCAACAGCTCCTAGACATCAAGACTCGTCTGGAAATGGAGATTGAAACCTACCGGCGCCTGCTGGATGGCGAGTTTGTGTAAGRAACTGATTGACATGAAATATCTACTTGGGTTTATTTTCTGAAGCAAAATCCTTTCCAGGAAAAAAAGAGATAAAATAAGTGGAACATTCTCCAATGACAGTAAGGCACATAGAGTGATCTGAAATATCACTGTGACTGAGAAGAGTGAGCCATTCTGCTCAGAATTTAAATAATCTATTAATGTCACCATGAAAAGGGAATTTATTCTGATCCTACTGAACATTCTGCAATATTGCATTGTCTCTGATTCCCTTTTAGGGGTGCTGGACAGGGAGTTACATTTGAAAGCTCATCCCTGACAGGGTCCAAATCTCAAACACAATCACTGGATTCTTCTCAGGGTAGGTAGAACTTGATTGAATAAAATTTTGTTTCTAAAGTCATTCTTCTAAATCAAATAATACATGTTATCCTGTTTAACTACATCATAGAGCTCATTATAATCAGAAGCCAGTTTGAAAGGAAAAGGGGATACTTGGTCATGTACGTGCAACTTGAGTTTATCATCTTTAACATGTTGATAAGTATTTTTTGTTTTGTTCACAATGTTTAGATCCAACCAAAACAAGAAAGATCAAGACAATTGTCGAAGAAGTGGTAGATGGAAAAGTTGTTGCATCCCACGTTAAGGAAGTTGAAGAGAAGATATGAGGCACAATCTGATGTGGCAAAGGATCCATCTGCTCCAAGGCAAAAGGGATAAATAATTTTATTCTTTTGTATCAAATGATAATACGTTTGGCTTTGTACTAAGAATCTTTTAGATAAGACGAAGTCAGCACTTGCATTCCTTGCAGTCATGCAGTATATTTCCTGCTTCACTGTCAGCACTACCTGTATGATTTCCACGGTGTTCTTTAAAAATATCATCAAATCTCTGTTCAATAACCAGAAATATGAAGCACACATTTAATCAGATTTGCCTTTTTATAATCTTTAGTAATCAATAGATAAAATAATCTTGCTGTTCTAACCTTGTTTCCCAGTTTTCATCACTAATAAAAAGGACTCAACAAGCTTTAAGGTATTAGTGTCCCTTCATTCTCCATGAGCCACTCCATCTGTGTGGTGACCCAGCAATAAAATATGAACATTGAAAGCAGCTAGRATTCAAAATTCCATAAATTCTAGGAAACACACAATTGCTAATACCTGCCTACCTTTTGTCATCAAGGATCTTATAGCCAGGTGTTCCCTTCATACCTGAAAAAAAAGATGGAAAAAGAAAGCATTAGTTTATACCATCCAAATACAAGACTTTGTGCTTGTTTGATGGATTCCTAATGGTTTTCTTATGTAACTGTTCTCATCCCATCAATGACAAACACTGCCAATATTTTGGGTTTAGAACTACATAGAAAGGATAATTGAGACACTTGTAGAAAAGAGTGTGGACAACAAAACCTTCCCATCTCAGTCCAGGTCAACTGGAAGACTGTCAGCTAAGGAAAATAAAATCCAAACACAGGATCCTTTCATATGTGCCAGCAGACACAGCCAAGAACAGGGAAGCCTTTTCACACCAGGGGACTTTTAAGTGGTACAATACTTTGACTTCTAAAAAGATGCATGTCTTGTAAAAGTTCACTGCCTCTTTTATAATTTCCTTGAGGTATATTCTTAAATACAGCTTAAAATGCATTCTCTCTTTGGTAAACTTTTAAATTTTACTGATATCTGCATTTTTTTTACTGCATATCTGACATTGTGCACTACCATTAAAAAAAAATAAGCAAGAGGTAAAATAAAATAGGTAAGAGCCATTCTTAGCAGACAAGATCATTGGGATCACACCGTGCTCCAGTGAGCCAGGAAATGAAGAATCACTTGCTGATAGCACAGCAAAGCAGACAACCTGTGCTGGACCTGCCTGGGAGCCTTCAGGAGAGGGGTAAGAACCCCACAAAGACTGTGTGTTGTGTATACTGAGCACGCCAACACTCAGCACAAGTACTGAAACACCAACAGTACAACCCAGGGACAACCCAGACCCTTTTTCTGACAGCAGTAATGTGTCTGAAGTGTACATTCACCAGAACTTTGCCCTTTGCAGAAGAGGAGCCAAAGCMCTTACCACAAGTTGTACCAACACACTCACCAGCAGTAATGCTGGTTCCTCTCCCTCCGTGTGTCTTCCTGCCCATAAACCCACCACAGTGTTGGGTGAGAGGATGCCCAGGAGCCCAGCTCGTTTCCGAAACAGGACAATCCTCAACACTGAGTCAGCTCAGACACCCAAGGCTTCATCTCACTGAGTCTCAAACACCTTCAGGGATGGAAATTCTGTGGCATCCCTAACAATGGTGGAGGTACCAGTAGCACTACCAGCAATCCAGGTGTGCTTCTGGGTGGCTCTGCCCTTCCTGTCCTCCAGTCARCGCACTTCATGCTGGGCAGCTAAAACTTTATCTTTTGCTTTTTCTCTCTTATCCGCACATTTTTTAGGTTATAATAACCCACAGTTACAGGGTAACAAAAACATTAAGACATTGATAAATTAATTTCGGCACATAATTTAGGAATAGTTACTTCAGTGCTATCCTCTGCTGTATTAACCTGCTGCCAGGACGGGCTGACAGGCTAAGAGGCCCCCGCGCTCCCCGAAATGGGCCGCTGCCGCTTTAACGGCCCCGCGGCCGCAGCCCCGCGCCGCCGGCAGCGGAGCCGGGAGCCGGGGAGGATGGGAGGAGGAGGAGGAGGAGGATGGAGCCGGCTCGGCTCCGCCGAGAGATCAGGGCAAAGTATGAATCGCTCATCACCCGAAATCAGATAAAGACCGTCAGCTCAGCAAGGACGCAGGTAATGCCTCCTCACAGCCACACACCTTGCAGAGTACGGAGCCATTCCCTGGCCGTACAGTTCCTCCCGCAGCCTCTATGAGGTACAGTAATTCCTTTCAATGCAGCAAATTTTCGGGGAAGGGATGTAGATTTTACCGCAGTAAGATGTGAACTAGAATAATCGGCAATAGATTTTGTTAAGTGTATGGATTCACGCTGAATCAATGCTGTGTAATTCATCAGGATGCTTTTCTGTCCCTGCAGCCGGGCTATTGCTGGGATTGAAGGGATGATGACATAGGCTTTAACACGGTAACCTCTGGCTCCATGTAGTTATCTGAGAGCAAAAAARAATCCTGAAGAGAATCCTTTTATATACAGCAATCTTTGCCATTTTTAGCCCTCYAGTAAAGAAAACTGTACCTTTGCAAGAACTATTTTCTATTGCTCCCAGTAAAAACTATGTTCTGCTCTTCAGCAAATATCAGTTGTTCTCTCATACAGCTTGATTAAATGTTACCAACACACAATGCTGCTGTTAGGGGTTTACATACAAAGAGCTCTAAACCCAACTAATATCAAATGGCAAAACAATTYTGAGCCACCAAATGCAAAGAAATTCAGGGGGGAATCAGGTATTCTGTCACCTTGCACTCAGGTATTGCAGGGATCCCGGAGGTTTGTTTTAAGGACAGGCCAGACGCTGCTGCAGCCTGGCTGATCYACCAGCAGTGCCAGACACACGGCAGCTGCACACCCGACAGGGAAGCCAAGTTTATCTTGGTGCTGGCACAAAGCAGCCAATGCACATTGGTTTGATCCTGTCAAATTCTGCAGTACCCAGGCAAAAAAAAGGGGAAGCAAAGAACATTGGGGGTTCACTTGTAGATGAGCTAGATCTAGATTTCTCACAAAAAAGATGGCCTGGTAAAGTCGCAATTTGTCAGTACATACCAGCGAACAAAACCCTTATGTTCCTTAGTTCATAAGATCTAAATTTAAAATAATCTTTTCTCAGAGTTGATGTCATCATAAGAATCTGCATAAAGCACTAAAATATGCAAAAAAGCAGGTGCTGTTTCAAGGGCTTACAGGATCTTCACTACTTGCAGAGAAACTCAGAATCAAAAAAAGAAAAATAACTTCTGTAAGCAAAACAATCATTCTGGAAGTTACATGCAGGAACATACTATCAAAATCAAGGATAAGTCTAAATCTAAAATGACCCCACATATGATCAGTTTTTTTAAAACCACTTTCAAAAGGATAAAAGGAAAAAAAAAACCCACCCTGAAATAAAACATACATTAAAATCAAAGCACTTTATTCAAACTTGAAAGCTTGAACCATCTGCACCTCCTCTAAGCCCATTTGCTCTAGAGGTAAGATCTCAGTACAAYTGGATAATTTGTATGAGAATTCCTCTACAACAACGGTGCCAGGGACAGAGATGTAGACAACCACTTCCAGTCAAACACAGTGGGATAAGGGCTTTCCATCTACACAGTACAGAAAATATTAACTCCTCACTGTGAGCTTTCACACATTTATAGAACTCTAACAAAAATTCCAACTAGATATTATGTGCTGATTTATTATAATTGTTTGAATATCTTTAATATTTTTATAATTGTATGTTTCCTGTAGTTAGAAGAAGATACAAGTAAAAGAATGGACAAAGATGCAGAAGCACTAAAGGCAGCCAGAGCAGAACTGTGCGAAGCCCGACGGCAGTGGCACCACATGCAGATTGAAATCGAGTCTCTCCACGCTGTGGTAAGAGTCAGATATGAAACTTGGAATCTCATGGAAAAAAAGAAATATTGTCCTTGATATAAAATATCTCACAGTCAATTTCTATGATAGTCACAGTCACCATACAGCAGAAATCTATCACAGGAACACTCAGCTTTGGGTGGTTCCAGCCCCTCATAGAGCCCTCACTCATACACACTGAGCCAGCACATGTACTGGTGCAGGATTTGCCACTCCATACACACGTCGTGTCCTGTTTCCACACATCCCAAACATATATCTGCATGATATTCCCCCCACCTAGTCATTCTGCCTTAATAATTGACAGCATGTTTATGACTTTTTTAATATGTGGACCAAATTTATCAATTCATTCATGATAAAATGTCAGCAGTTTGCTCAGTTCAGTTCAGAAAAGCACCAAGAGCACACAGACCCTTKGTATAGCATTGAGCTGGACACTGCTTAACTTGTAAAACCAGAGATCTGTAAACTCAAGGCAGTGGACTGCTGGACAAGATGTGACTAAACTTTCTTTTGATCTTAAATTACCACAGATTTTATATGAAAATTTCTCAGCCAAAGGATTACCTTGAAAGCTTTACTCCTGTTCTTAAAGAATAATGCAAAAATAAATAGTTTCTTAATTAAACCATGTATGTGTACAACATCTTTACACACAAACTTCCCAAATCTTAAAACATGAATTAAATTTCATAGGAAAAGGGTTTGGAACGTTCATTRCGTGCCACAGAGCAGCAGTACCACATGCAGCTACAAAATCTGGAAGGTGAGATTGAATGCTTGGAAAAAGAGCTGCTGGAAGTGAGAAGGGGAATTGAGAAACAGCTCCGAGAGCACGAAATTCTCCTGAACACGAGGATGAAGCTGGAGGAGGAGATAGCGACATATCGCAGTCTGTTGGAGCAAGAAGAAAGCAGGTACTTGGCTGCTTAGAGAAAAAGATCTCAAATTTGTCTTCCATTTYGGAAGGTCTCATTTAAATAATCTGGATTGTAAATAAATTAACTAATCATTAAAAAATTAGGGTATAAAATCTTAGAAAAGGTTTCACTGTAAGGTAGCTTCACTGACTGCAGAGTTTCTGGCACTCAGTGTCTCACACACATTGCAGAGAGCAGCACACGATTTCTCACAGCTGCTCACATAACAAATTGGGGATTAAAATAATTCAGTATTATTAAATGCTGTAATCGCTTTATTTTTGCAGGTTCCGTTGCTCAATACCTGCCCAGAAGGATGACAAAAAGCCCAGCACTAGCAAGATAACCTTTACACTGCCTTCAGGTGAGTTTCAGACACYTTCTCCTTATGGGATTTTTGCCTTAACTGTTCACAGCTACTGACAAATTCCTGGATATTAAAAAAGTACCTTTTCCAATGCAGGGAAAATACCTCCAGGTCCTGTACCRCCCCTGCGCTTCTGCCTGCTCAGTGTATGCCTGCATTTTCTTTCACAGATGGTGTAAAGAAGCACAAACCGAAGAAGGTGGAACTGATGACAAAACAAGCAATCCTAGATGGAAATATCTTGAAGGAAAGTGCTGAAGCTCATGGCACTGTACAGTAAGATAAACAGGAATTTCACAAAATAACGATTGGAAGTAAAGGGTGGAGGTTATGTTTCAGTAGCTTTGAATTTTCCGCTATTTGGTRTTTATTATATTGTGCCCACACAGCCCAGGAGCTTCAGAACCACAGTGAGAGCTCCTGAAGGTGCACTGAATGGCAGKGTTTAACAATACATTACATTTAAAAGTTCTTTTTATTAGCATTGGCTTCATAAGCAAACAATACCATGATGGTGCTTCTGATTTGTAATTTCTATTTCTGTTAAGAATGAAACTATGAATAATTCATCTCGCTAAGGCTGAAGGCAAAGAGCCCAGACCACATTTGGGAAGTCCCTCTGGGGCATATTTATACACATAAATTTCAGGCTCAGCTGCTCCAACTTGCTCCTTGGAAACTCCTACGTTTCCCCAAACAGGGGAGAGAGAGCCTGGCTCCCAAGTGGGCATGTGAAAGTCTGTTAGGATGYGTTATTCACCTGAAATTACTTTAATAGTATTGGATTGCCTCATTTTATTTTTTTCTCTGCCGCTCTTCAAGCTTTTTTATATGTTGTGTATGTTATATTTTGCATGTTGGTTTTTAATGTTACCTTTAAACACACTGTAGTGGGCCAGTCCTAACACTGAACTGTAATCAGCTRCTGAAAAAATTAATGCCATCATAAGGCCCACCAGACACACCCCACAGGTGACATTTATTTTTGTGCGTGAGCTTTGTTCATCACACAGTCACTCAGGTCTGCACAGGACTGCTCAGCCAGGTGCAGTTTACTCAGCTCGGTGAGGCCTCTGAGCCCATCTTTCAGATGTGAACTCTGATAAACATACAGAGAATTAAATCAACAAGATTTGGGTGCCTCAATATTGCTGAATCAGCTAGCTTTTCAATTGTCCCTATTTCACTTCTGCCCTTTTTTCTYTTTAATGTAATACAGATCTACATTCTGAGGTTTAGGTCTAAACTAGATTTTCTCCTCCCTATTCTGAAGGTTTTCAAATGCAGGAATTCTGTCCTGCCCACTGCAGTATTGAGGTTTCTTGCAAAATTTTTAAGCTTGGATTCCAAACTTTCTCCTTGGAAACTGCCTAATGTGTTTGGAACAGTGGTTTTGTAGCCATGTCTACCTAAAAGTACAAAAACAAGAACATAATGAACTCTCACCCTTTATTTAGCTTCTCTGGAGAATGAACCTGTAAAAAAAAGGAAACATCTAGGGTCTCGGTACCATATAAAACAACTCGACATTTTATGATGCCATCTCWGTCTCAGTTTTAAAAGCAGTCCTGAAGACAGATAATTAATATTGCCTAAAAAATCATAAATATATTTGCTTTTTTGTTTCAGGACAGAAAAAGTGGATGAAGTTATTAAGGAATGGGAAGGTTCTTTCTTTAAGGACAACCCTCGTTTAAGGAAAAAGTCTGTTTCCTTGCGTTTTGATCTCCACCTGGCAGCCACGGATGAAGGGTGTTTGCACACAAAAAAGAAAGCCCTCCCCGATATTGAAGTCAGGCTGGTGATGAGGAGATCCTGCAGCATCCCATCCATCAAACCTTAACCTCAGCCAATTCCCCTAACGTGCATCTACAACGGGCTCCGGAAATAAACTGTAGAGGGACTCCCATGGCTGCTGTCTGCTACAACCACAACATCTTACCAAGCACTTGGATCAATACAATAAAAGCATACAGGTTGTTCAAAAGAAAGGGTGAAGAGCAAGGAGATTCCAAGAAACCTGAATTCTACTAGTTTTATACCCTGGATGCAAMCCTTTCATTTTCTCATGTTGTTGTTTTCTAGAATTTCACCAATATTAYAAAAATTAAACTAGAACTTTATAGATTGACATATTCTGCCTTTGTAAGAGAGAACTTGTTCTCTTTCTGAAAATGAGAAATGCATATTTGCTTCTCTTAATTATTCAATATTCCATTCATATAATGACTGGTGAATCYTTGCAATAATTTATATCACAACTGTCATACTTCTAGAAATATATTTTAAAATAATACTTTCTAACAGCAAAAATTACATACAAAAATACTCTTAAAATACATGAACTATTAACAAAGAGTTTTCTTTTAAAAGTGGCTAGTATTTTTTAATTCCTTTTTTTTAGGCAATGACTGAGCAAAAATGTCTTTCCTCTACATCCTTACACACCCATTTAAAAAATGCTGTTGCAATCCAGTATCATTTTAGCCATATTGTTCCCCTGATTTGGAAGCAGTAATTTCCCCTGAAAAACCAATCATTCTCTTATTGTCCACACACACCTGTACTACAAATCTGTTAACCAAAGCAAGTGAAATTACTCTCTAATTGTTCAAATGGGAGGAGTCAGAYAACCATTTTAATGCTGGTATTCCATTAATTTTGTTTGTTATAACAAAGTGCATTAAAATTTGTTCAACAAATTCCTCTTCTGACAAACACTACAGGTAAACGATGCTCTTCATGCAGTACAAGTGACAAGTCACTATTACACCAGGGTACAACTGTAACTACTGTTACTACTTCAAATTAACCGGGCAAAATAAGGGCTACAAATTCAAAGTACGATTCAACCCCTTAAGTACCCCCCCCATTCCTACCCAAACTAGCTGTAGGCAAACCAATCCCAGCAGACAACCTGCACCAGTACACAGAGGAACAGCCATCCTTCTTTAAAACCTTATGAGACAAATTTCAAACAAAGACTCAAACATGATTGTACGAAGACGAGAATGATTGTTAGTGAGGATTCTGAAGAGGGCAGATGTCACAGCTCCTGCTGGAACACTGGGGTGGCTGGGGCTCAGAATCTGGAAAACCCACGCACAGGATTTGCTGGATTACAGCAGCATGGAAAGGATCGATTTCAGTGTCAGTATCTGCCTTATTACTTATGGCATGTGTACAAAACTGATGTTACAGATTCTTTCAGAGTTAARTTATGCTTCTGTCCTTTGTTCATGGTAAGAACAATGCATCGATATTGCCCCGTCCTGTCTGTACTGTATCAAACTCGCTAATTATCCATAACCTGAATCATGAGCTGATGTTGTTACCACTTGAGTATTTGGCATCCTGAATGTATCAGCCTGCTCCAATATTTTCACTATGCAGCTTTTTTTTGTGCTTAGACTCTGTACATTTTACAATACTTGAATTTAAACTAAGTTTTAATTGCTTTAAGGCACTTTAAACAGGGATACGAATTTACCAAAGTAAATGATAGTACTACAATTAAAAAAGTATTAAAATGGAGTTTGTCCATGCATATTTTGTGTGTTCACGTTTAATCCTTGAAAGGAGTAAAAGAGAAATGCAAAATAAAAGTTGCAGATAGGAAAATCTGTTTTCTAAGATCTTCTCTGCAATTAGAAAGACACAAATTTCCTCAGAATCTTTACCACAACATGTGAATGTCCTCCTGCTACAAACTTACTCTTTTTTCCTGGTAAATCCAATGATCCTGGTTATTTTCTTCACATGGGACTTCCTGGCACTGACTTCAGTAGCGCCTGCTACTTTAGGTCTGGTTCAAATGGGCATGCTTGTTTTAACCAATTTTTTACGCCTTTCAGTAAGTATCTATTTTTACATTATTCACAAATTCCATCTCTTCAAATGTAAAGAACTCCCTTTTATTCACAAACTAGTGAACTTCCACAAGTGTCAGAGTGAACTCCACGTGGGCATCAAAATAAGATCTCACTCTCATTTTTAGGTCACTTTAAAGATGAATTAAAAAAAAATTAACACTGAAGCTTAATTCTGTGGCAGAGAATTCTTCCATTTCTGTTCTGCTAATTAAATCCAGACCAACTGAGCCTCTGCCAACTCACACCTGCAAACGGCTGATGTAAAAATGAGTTTCATTGTCTCAACCTACTTCCCAGTAAGTGTCTGTCCTCATTCCAGAGCTTGTGAAACTGCTGGTAATTAAAACAGTTGGGTAAGAATAAGTTTTTATATCCCCCCCTGGTGAGCACGGWGCAGTATAAACAATTCCATTAAATCAGTAAAACTACTTATATATTGTACAGGATATTAAAAAGTGTACACAGGCAAAACCATTCACTATCACAAGATGGAACTGAGGCAAAGAGCACAGTAAAAACATAAAGGTAATAAAGTAGGGAATACATTGGTGGTTTTGAAAACATGTAATTATTTAGAACTATTAGTATGGAATGCTTCAGTAAAAATACCTGAACACCATAGTAAATACGTCAATTTTAAAAATAAATACATTTTAAATAACTCAAATTTTAAAATTAAATTTAAAATAATAAATATTTCAAAATTTTAATTTTCAATTTAACATTAAATGCAGTTTACACGAACAAAAAAAACATGTTATTAATCAACTAGAAATGAGTGCATGAAACTAGGGAGAAACCTGGTCAAAAGCAGGGGAAAAAACAGGTGATTTTTCATCTCTCACAAGTATTTTCTCACCTTCTCTTTACCTTTTCCTGCCCCTGTGAAGCTGGTGAATTAGAGTGACATATTTTGCTGGCTGAGTAATCTTTTCAACTCTTGCTTTAATATCAAATTGAAGTCACAGATTATTCTGCTGCATATCAATATATGTCCATTGTGGCACAGACAGCAGAGTCTAAGCAGATGAGGGCARAGCTCTTGTCTCTTTATTTGTTCATAAAAGTAAATTTATTTAAGCTTGAAAAACTGGGCCAGTGGAACTGCAGCCATCAAGAAAAATGGGCCCAACTTACAGCAACCTGTGTTSTGTTAGTTTTTCTTCTTTTTACCTTCTACCATCCTTTTGGGTAGCGGCAGGTACCATCTTCCTTGGCTTTCCTTTAGATACACCCAAATTTTCCCTCATGAATGGAYAGAAATATATCTTATTGGCCATGTGAGTGTTTCAACATCAAACATTCAATTTCAAACCTTCAAGGTCAAACATTCAACATTAAACTTTCAAGCTTCACTGCGTAAGTTTTCATATTTAGTTCAGTCACTTTGATTAATTTTCAGTGTAAAACGCTCTTAAAGCTGAATGCTGAGGTCTGGAACTTTTCATCCTCCTCACCCTCAGATGGTTCACCTTGTTTGGTATTTGCGGGCGTTTTACCTGTGGGTGATACCTCTGCTGATTTCTGCAAGGAATTGTGGATGATTCCACTGCTCTCAGACTACTGGGTAATTTATAATCCTGTGTGATTCAGCAGCTGAGTGTTTTGAGTTGTCAGGCTGATTTAGYTGACAATTAACATATATTCTCCTATTTATTACCCGGGGTCCATGTCGCTGCCTTCCGAGCCGTCCCTAACGCCATCCCCTTCCTCTGGCCTTCTCCCACACACCGGCACCTTCCCGCTGCCCTCAGACCTCGTCGTGTTCCACTCAACCGCCTCTGAAAGCGTTGCCACGCTAAACAGCCATTTCTGCACCACACTGTGCAGAGACCAGGATTCCCCAGCACTGCCGGGAGGTTCACCTGACTCCATCGCTGCCTTTATGGGATTTATTCGGGTTCGGACAGGACCCCGCAGCGTTTTCCTGTCGCCTCACGGCAGCCTGGGGGGCGCGCGCTGCCCGTGAGGGGAAAAAAAAAGGCGCCAAAAGCCCCTCAGGAGCCACGCGCTGCCCGTGAGGGGAAAAAGGCGCCAAAAGCCCCTCAGGGGCCGCGCGCTGCCCGTGAGGGGAAAAAGGCGCCAAAAGCCCCTCAGGGGCCGCGCGCTGCCCGTGAAGGGGAAAGAGCACCCTAAAGCGCAGCGGACACAAATCCTCCTGCGCGCCCCTTCTGCGCCGCTAATTCGCCACCARCAGCCACCACTCGAGACACCGTGACCGGCGTGCCCGGCGCAGCGGAAAGGAATGAGCGCGGTGCTGGGCACTGCGGATCTGGGGCGCCTCGGAAGCGCGGTGATAGCCCGGCACCCGGCGAGGCAGCGCCTCCGCGCTGGTAATGGCGGGCGGGGCCGCCCCTCGCGCGGCGCTCGAGTTGCATCCCGCAGATTCGCCACGGCCCCTGGGGTCGCCGGCGTCCCGGAGGGTGTGGAGACAGCCCTGGCCCCTCTGTGGAGCTCGGAGCAGCCGAAAAGGCTCCCGCATAGTGAGTAGGGGGGTCAGCAGCGGGCTGGGGGCGGCGTGTCGAAAGAGCGGAGCGGAGTGCGCAAGCGCTGCCGCCGCCGCCCCGGCCCGTTGGAACAAAGGGAGCGCGGCCGTGCTGAGCGGGTGAGTGTGGAGGGCCCGGCGGGTCTGACCGAGGSTCTTGGAGCGGTCCCGGTTCCGCGCCGGGAGAGCTGCGAGGCTCGGGAGGGCCCTCGGACCCAGGGAGGGAGCGGTGRGGCCGAGGGGTCCCCCGGTGGGCGCCTTGGGCCTGCTCAGGCTTCGCTCGATCTCCCCGATCAGCCCTGTGTGCGAACCCCGAGCACGTCGTTAGTCGGGATTCTAAAGAAGGTTGCTGCTGTCGTGGCGTTATTTGAAGAGAAAGGCCGAAAAAAAAACCACTTTGTTACAGCGCTTTTTGACTCACTGTTGGGTTCGGTGCTAAAAGGTTARGCATTGCCTGTGAGACCGCAGCTCCCGGGTTCGGTGATGGTTTTATGTTCACTGTAAAGGACATACATCGTTTTTTCGTTTTTGTATTAATACCAGGTTTCTAAGAGGGTAGTGTGAGAGAGAGGGTATGTCCTTTTTATTCTGTAAGGGACAAAATATATTTACTTAGACCTTTTAACGTGAAAATTACCTAAACCTGTGTGCTCTTACACAGCTATYTAAGGCCAGATTCCTTGGAAAGTCCATTAATTTTTCGAAGAGATAACACCTTGGTTTCTGAAAATTCTTTTGTCTGTATTCCAAAATTGAGACTTTGATAATCAGGGGTATGGAAAACAGTTGAAGATCTGGGGGAACAAAGGCACAAYACTTACTAGCATGATTTTCTTTTGTCTTGCAGAAGTACAAATATAATGTCAGGTGGCTGAAAATTTGACTATCAAAATGTCAAGTAAGTTTTTTTTTTCAGATTTTTCTTCCTTTAACGTGGTGATGTAAAGATCTGCTTCAGCAGAATCTGTTTGTGAGATAATTTCATTATTCCTCGCATTAAAAGAAATTATTGGAAATGTAGTGACTAAACTCTTGGCCTTAAATCCTGCTGTGGCTGATTCCTGGCATATTTTTTTCATAGGAAATCCAGATATCACAGATTCTAAATCCTGTTTGACTGCGTTTTTGCTTTCCCTCCCTGTAAATGTTGTGCATATAAATTAATTTCATATTCTCCAGTCATGTGCTTGAATAAAAGGCTGGGACTAGAGCAATGGGGAGGGCTTCAGTTTTTCCTTATTTTCTTTTCTTGTGTTGCCTTTTACTCTTCAGTGGCACAACRCAAAGTCTTTCAGAGTAGAATTTGTCTTGTTTTTGTAAATGGCTTAAAAAATGTTGGCCACAGCAGATTCCTTAAGAATTCTTTCAGACTTCCAAGAAAAAAAAAATGTGCTTACATTTCTATCTTAACAGAAAGGCCATCCTATGCCCCACCTCCCACCCCAGCTCCTGCAACCGTAAGTATAGTGATTTTTCTCATTAACACAGAGCTTTTAGTAACTTCCCAGAGCAATAATTATGGASTTGCATCACCTTCCTTTATGGGAAACACAAGACTAACTAATGTGATATGAATTATTTAAAATTATATTCTTTTTTAAAGAGGCTTAAGAAAGAGAAGCTGAATAAATATGTTTTGCCTTTAAGGCTGGATCTTGGAGACATTGAATTTTCTGTGAGCAGTCTCAAATGACTCACAGTGGGTTGCAGCAGTACTGGAATAGTTAAGAATCAACTGATATATTTAATTGTAAAACATTCTACTCAGTCTGCAACCACAGGCAGACAGTGCATTTTTCTGTTGTACAGAGCTGCTTTTCAGTGAAAGGTAGGCTTATGAAAAATGCTGTTATATTGGGTCAGAATAATGAAACATGCCTGATGCCAGTCTTGCATTCCTTGAAATTACTGGTATTTTGGAGTCTAAGGCATGGGAAATACTTTACTTTCTAGTAAAGTGGCATGACACTGAGGAAAACATGAACTGCTGCTTTGAATCCTGTCCAGTGACATTCCTAGATTTACAGAAGTGCAGCAGTACCAGTGTGCTGTGGGCAGGGAGCTGTTTGAAAGCAAATTCTCCTCTTTGGTGTCACTTCTGAATAGTTTGGATTTTAGGACAAATCCTTCATACAGAAGAATGAGCAAAGATGCTACTGTGAATTTTTTTTTTAACCCAAGTAAATTGGAAAACTGTTACCTAGCAGTGTGTCCCTGATCTCTAAGGATGGGAGTTAGAAGGAATGTGATCCTTCAAATTTATTGTGCCATAYTTTACAGGAAGAAGCTTGAAAATTATATCATGCATAAATACAAGTTACGTTTTTGTAAGTTTRCAAAAATAAAACTTGATTTGCATAGTTTGCTCAGAGTTTTCATTTTACACACAGCGAACTAGATCTGTGGCAGTGTTAGAAGGAACACGATGGATCTGCTTTGACCACTGGATTCCTGCATCRAGAGCTGTGCATACACATGTGATTCCTTTGGGGTGTAGCATGGATACGGATGTTTAATGGTTTATATTGATGTGGTACAGCCCTTCAGAAGGGTATATGAAACACATATCAGAACTGCAACCAGTGACATGCATTGTCTGTCTTCCAAGCATTTTTTCTTATATTTTGTATTATATTTTATACAGTCCTTCAGGTGATGGTCTGTGCTCTGTTAATGCAAGTCACAAAGTAGCCAAATAACCTTGCTTGTTCTTCCACAGCCAGTTCCAGGTGCTGCAGTCAACAAAATCCCAGTAATTCTCATAACTGCAGTACTGTAACTGAAATAAAAATTCTCCATGTGATKCAAGGTAGTTCCCTGGTAACATTTAAATCCTGTCTTGCAGAAATAAAGAATTAAGCAGACGGAGATTACAATTGTCACCTGGTTTTATTGAAGAGGTGTAGTTCAACATATTCAAAACCTGTTGTTATGGTAATACAAAGAACTACAGTAAAATGGTGTCTTACAAAGTAGTGAATGTGTATGTCATGAGCCCAGGCATACAGATGAGCACATCAGCTGCTGTGACTGAGTTAAAAAGCTTGGCAATAAAATCTATATTGAAGATTGACTGTTAAAGGATAATTTTCCTCTGCATTTGTATATTTAGAAATAAACTCCTGCAGTGTGTCTGCACTGACCTGAAACTTTCATAGTTACTATAGTCTGTTCCTAGGGCACTTCTGTTCATTGTTTGTATGTGTCATACTTGGAGTCTTGAACCTATTTGTCAATTTTTTATAACTAATCTGGAATACATCTAGTCAGCGAATCCCTGTGAAAGACATTTGGAATATTTATTAGGACTGCTGGAGAATGGAACACTGTGGGAATGACACTTAAATGTCCAGAAACACTCCAGGCTCTTGTGAATCCTAATGGAATCAGAATCAGCACAGTCATGTCCTAATCACAATTGCCATTAAATAGYTGATCTATTTTTCCAACAAAATTTGCTTGGGAACGTGGGGATAATGGGAAAAAGAAAATACATTGACGAGGAGCAGGGAACCTAGTGAAACTTTAGTGTCCATAGATAAGTGAGAAGGGAATGTAAAGAAACAAGATTTTTTTTCTGCGTGACTGAGGTGAGAGCAAATCCGCTTTCATGAATGAATGAAGATGTATTGATTAACTTCTGAATTGTCTTAGATTTGGTGATCTGTTCAGATGAGTTTAAAGTTTCTAACTTACAGGTCTTACTGCAGATACAGAGTTCCTCAGCTCTGTCAGTTTACAGCCTGCCTTATAATGGAAGTCTCTGGGAATTGTCTTCAGTCTCTGGCACAGATGGTGCTTTGAGAGGTTTCCACACCTGGACCCAYTTGTTGGGAAGGCAGAATTCTGGGAAGAAAAGCAGGCTGGGATTTTCATTGGTGTAGTAAATATGGATATTGGGGATTTGTGCCCCATCACTGGGTGCTGTGTTGCCTRTATCTTTCACCCTTTAGAGACAAGAGTCTTCTGAATTCCTTGATGGCTTATGTTGGAACACTTTATTAGCCATGAGCTGAATTTGCAGAATATTTGCTTAAATTAATTACACAGTTAGTAGAAATAAAATCACCGATTTCAGACAGAAATTTGTAGTGACACATTTGCTTAAAAGTCTTGTTTCCTTACTAGGTTTATGCTGGAGTAAGTTGTGTGTGTTGGGAAGACACCAACTGCTACACCTCATTGCTTGTTTGAATTCTGGTTGCTTTTGCATGCCATATTGCAGTTCATTTTCATTTCTGTGTTTTCCTCGTTTGAGCTCATTTCTCATTCGTGTTTTTGTCTCATTTGTTTCCATCAGCAAATGCCCAGCACCCCAGGGTTTGTGGGATACAATCCATACAGCCATCTGGCCTACAACAACTACAGGCTGGGAGGGAACCCGGGCACCAACAGCCGGGTCACGGTAGGAGAATCAACTATTACATCCTCCGGCAAGCACCAGGAACTGACCAGAAATGGCTTTAGGGTTAGGTTCTTCGGAGTCTTGGCTGCTGCCACTTCTTTATGAAAAAAACAACGAACAACTTCTGATTCTTATTCCTCACCCTCCCCTCCTTCCCCTTCACTCTGAAACCTTTTACAGGAAAATGGGCTTTTACTCAGCAGGGCATACTGGTAATGGTGTATGATGCAGACATCCGAAAAGAACAGACTTTGTGGTCTTCAATGACCACTGCATGCATAGGAAAAAGTTCTGTAGCTGGGTATGAATTCTTGGAGGGAGGGAACTGCTCTTTTTGCTGACGTTCACTGGCACAAAAATAAGGAAGAGCATTTTGCAAACTGGAGATYGTTGATAGTCATTGCATCATCCTGTTGAGCCAAGCGAGAGGTACAGGCCTTTATTTTTCTTTCCAGTCTTAGTCTGGTAATAACTGCACAGTCCCAAGTTCAGTCATTATTTTTTCAACGAAAGTGTGATGATGATAATAAAGTAGAATCCTTGCTGCTCGTGTATATGTCAGTGTGTGGGAAATGAATGTTACATTCATTTTTCATGGAGTAAACAAAGTGAGATGGAGACAAGTGATGARGGAGGTGACAGTTTCTTTCAAACATGAATCAAGTCCCGAGCATTGGATGCAATTAGGAAACAAAAATAGACAATGGAAATGTAACACTTTCATAACACAACAGAAATAGTGTAAGTCTCTGATATTTTCTTCAATATCTACAACTTTAAGGGTTTTGCATGTAAAACTTTGTACCTCAAAACTTGGGATCAGTTTGAAACACGATACAAAGATTTCTCAAGGACCGGATACTTGGTGCTTTTAGAAAGTGTACTCTTTTTATGCCTCTCCTATAAGCATTTTTCAGACTTCATTTATGAAGTTCAATTTGTAAAAGCATTTACAGGAAGGATTTTTTCCCCTACAAGCTGGAATTGACCTTCTGAAACTGTTTCTTTATACAAAACTAAGTCAGGTTTTGTCTGAGAACTTCCATTGTTTCTGTATGTCACAAGCATACACAGCCTGCTCTGCCATGCATATCCCAGTATATGGATGGTGTCTTTAAATCCCTCTTAATTTAAAAGCATTAAACAGTTTCCGTTAATGTTTTTCCAACCCATCTGTATGTGTATCTATGTATACATTTTGGTAATGCATATGCCTCATGCACATTATTTATACACAGTTCTGTATGCATTGTTCATAGAGCTCCATAAATTCAGCAAACAAAACAAACCTATCAGGAGGCAAAAAATTGAAAACTTAGTATTGAAYGTGAGCCTTCTGTGCAACACCCAAGCATTGATCTACAGGCCACAGTCCTGAAAGATCTCAACCTGCTTTATATTTTCATGTAAATGCTCCCACTTAATAGAACAGGCAGTGGAAGTGCTGGCAGAGTGCAGGGTTTCAGACCCTTCAGGTGACAGGGGCTGTGATGTCACTGCACTGTTTTAGAAGCAAGCCTTGTCAGGTGTTCTGTGGGTTGAGGGAGAGGAGGCAACAGCTTTCCAGCAGCAGCAYTAAAGCTCAGTGGCCTTTTGTGTGGTGCCAGCACTGTGTCTGGCAGCTCAAAGCAAAGGAAGACAGAGCACAGGAGCTTGTTCCAGGCTAATTGGGACAATTCATTACAGCTTGGCTACAAGTAGAACACACATTTACAGCTTAGCTGTGCAGGGTTGTTTTCATAAAGAGTCTGTTAATTGCCTTCAAATTACCACTGACAAATTTTGCAGGCAAATAATTGCTAAAATTTGATAATGTCTCTAAATTATGTTTTTAAACTTCCTTCATATCTTTTTTCACCTGTATAGTAGCCACATTAAATTTATCAAAACGGGTAAAATAAATTGGTCATCAGAAGTGAGGAAAAAAAGCTGCTGGGATTGGTGTTTCCATGTCAGTTTCTAAGCTGTGTAGTTCAGTTTTAAGATCAGGGAGCCCTTTTGAGGATTTATCTAGTTATTGCTCTGCAAACTTACAGAGAAAAGGACAAACTTACAYTGAAAATTATTCCTGTGAGGACCAGCTCTAGCTAGTGCTTGTTCACTTACAGAACAATCCTGGGTAATTTTTTTGGTGATATTGCTTGCTTCTCTTGGTGGGGGTGTGTGAATGCACAAGAATGAGTGTTTTCCAAAACTCGTGCATATAGAAACTGTGCAGCGATCCCATTAACGAATGGATTTATCCGGTTCTTTTATAGGCTTCCTCTGGTATTACCATTCCAAAGCCCCCCAAACCCCCAGACAAGCCCCTGATGCCCTACATGAGGTACAGCCGGAAGGTGGGTATTACAGTGTCCGTCAGTAATAAAGTCAGTGTTCATTTGTGCTAACAATTAATTGCTATGATCTTAGTTTCAGCTTCTAAACGTTGACTCCTAACAGCCTGCGCTCTCTTAAGGGGATGTAAAGTACAGAGTCTGCCCTGCAGAACAAAGGCAGCAGTAGTCTGGTCACACAGTTGCCAATTTCTGGGGGGAAAATTGCTAAAATGCTAATTCCTACCACTGTCTGCTGACAAGGATCCACCCCGCCACATTCAGAAGTTCCTGTGACTTACTGACAGAACTTTTTTATATAAAGGAAGTATTCCTTGCGTTTTCTGGGCTTGGTGCAGTGCTGTAGCTGGACTGAAGAGTAGCAATGAGTGGACTTTGCATGTTCTCCTTCACCACCCTAGCCCGTGGCAACGTTCGCTTCGCTATTCTGTGAACTGTTTGACAGAAAGTRGGAGAGAGACTCTTGTGGAGTCTGGAATCTGATGGGGCATGGGGAGGGCATGGCAGCCTGGCTGAAGCAGGTGAGCCAGAAGGAATTTCTTCCACTTCTGGTAAAGTATCTTTACCAGCATGTCTGTCTTAGGCCAAAAAACCTCAAAAAAAAAAAAAAAAAAAAAGTCAAGTGGCGCAGCAAGAAATTACACTGGCAGCTCTCCTTTTTTTTTTCCCTGTAAAGTTAGAAACCTTTTTGGTGGAGTCAGAACTTGTTGGAACTCAGATTGATCAGCAAGACTGAAATATTGTGAAATGTTACATTCTGATCTGAAAAGCTCAGTCTCTTTGTCATAATCTACTGCTGGATGTGTTTACTCAGTAGCATTTTTTCCCCGAGATGCAGCGATGTGCATTTAAGAAGAGAATTGAGAGGGTTAAAGGCAATATTCCCAATGAGACCAAAGCCAATCAGCAATTGCCTGGTTCAGTAGCTGGCTTCCTACTGACTTCCTGCCCCAGAAAATAATCCAGATAGTTTAGCCAGACTCATTCCTAACTTTATCCTGTTTTTCATGGTGATTCCAGAAAGAACACTGAGATGACAATATAAAATGTTTAATTTGGAAGTATTTAGATATCATTAGTAAAGCTCCAGCTGTTTCTGTTAAGGTCTGGGACCAAGTGAAGGCGTCCAATCCTGATTTGAAGTTATGGGAAATTGGCAAGATTATTGGAGGAATGTGGCGAGATCTCACTGATGAAGAGAAGCAAGAGTATTTGAATGAATATGAAGCTGAAAAGGTAAATGGAAGAAATCTGGGATGTTTATTACAGCTGATTCTTCTAGGAACTGGTCTGAGAAGAAAATTCATCTTCCCCATGCAGGGGTGTTTGAGGCATTCACGAGAGCCCTGTATGTAACTTAAATGGAAGTTTGTCCTGACACGTCTCTTAGATTTTTTAAATAACTGTGCATCAACTGTGACTGGTCAGTTTTTAGACCTAATTCAAAATGAAGTATTTATAATTGAGTGTCGATTTTAACTGTTTAATGAATGGATTTGATTGTACAACATCAGTATTGAAAAGATTGTCTCAACACCAAAATCCTCTTTCAAAACTGGTGCTCTGCAACTACTGCTGTTGTCATGAACGTGTTCCTAAGAGACTTCCAGCCACTTGGGGTTTGGTTTTCCTGGTGGAACTCCACGTTGTGGCATTAATGTTTTGTTTCTTGATAGAAAATGCTACCATTTGTAGAGTTTTCTTGTGCTGTTGTTTTGGTTTTGTTGATCTTAATGACAAGAGATGACAGCTACCTCATGTCTAGGTTGGTAAGTGTTGAGCACCTGTACAAAAATGTTCTTGTGATTCTCAGGTACAAAAGGAGAATTGTCCAGCTGAAGTGTTGTGCTTACACCTGACAGGCACCTTGAGGCTGTGGATACCTGGTCAAATCTCAGCTGGTTTTATTCCAAGGCAATAGAGAAGTACTGCAAAGCTGGGTGCTCTTAGCTGAGAAAAATAATCCAGGAATTCTATTTTTACCTTGGTAATGATGTTTAGATTGTAAGCTCCTTGGGGCAGGGGCCAGCTGGTTTCTATTTGTGCAGTGCCAAGGCAGAAGGTTTCTGGTCCTGATCATAAACAAGAGTTTTAGATACCCTTAACAATRTCACAGATTATATCCATTTTTCATTGGAAATATCTCAAATCACTGTACAAAATATTAAAACTGAGATTAAAGAAAGCAATTCAAAAGGAAAAGGTATTTCAGAGAAGGTGAAAATAGCACTGCTGTCCTGCTGCCAGGAGGAGACGGGAGTCTGGCTGCAGCTTTCTGTGCCATCCCAGTGCAGGGATGGGTCAAAGAATGGACAAGTCTTAAATTATTTTGAAAACTGGTTCATGACATACTGGCATAAAGAGAAGAAATCAGAATCACAGATTTAGTTAGGACTCCAGAGAGTTACTGAGCATATGTTATATTTACTAATTCCATTTTATACCAGAATTTGGTCCTAAATGTTCTGAGGCATTTGAATTTGAAAGCTCAGAAAACAAAGCTRTCATAAGACTTCCAAGTAGTAAAACTGAAAAGGACCTAAAAGATCASCTGTGTTTTTAAAACRTGAACAGCTATAGAAGAAATTCTGATTCTAAAAAGAAAAGACTGAGAGAATCTGGTCATTTGTATCTCAGCCAAACGATTCACATCTTTGTGTGAGTTACACAGAGCGCAGTTGTGGCAAGGTGGGAATCACCCAGTGGTGCAATCAAACCGTGTTGGTCACCTTTCAGATCGAGTACAACGAGTCCATGAAGGCCTACCACAACTCCCCTGCCTACCTGGCCTACATCAACGCCAAGAGCCGCGCCGAGGCAGCGCTGGAGGAGGAGAGCCGGCAGCGGCAGTCGCGCATGGAGAAAGGGGAGCCCTACATGAGCATCCAGCCTGCAGAGGATCCCGATGGTAAGGAGCTTGTGTGCACTCCCAGTGGGACACTCTCATGGCAGGACCGGTCGTGGAAATACAGAAAAACACCCACGTGCACCTTCCACAGCACTTCACGTGGCTTTGTTTCTGCTGTGGTGCTTTAATTTTCATGAGCACGTTTATAGCTGACTTTGTTCCCAAAAGTAAGGTGGCACCTGTGGCAAAAGTTATTCCAACCCTTCTTAATTAAGTGTGAAGTAGTGTTTAATAGTTCAAACCAAATCAGTCTGCTTACAGCTCCGTAATGGCTTTAGCACATGCTTTAGAAAAGGYTTAGACGCCTCATTTAATCCAGCTTGGATGGAATGTTGTGCTTTATTACCAGAAGCACATAAATCTGACAGGCAGAGTCCTGGTGTGATTAAGAGCACCTTAACTTTGAATGTGTTCAACAACTGTCATTTGAGATTGTTTGGGGAGTGAGGTGCCCTTGCTGCTGACAAGTTGATGAGAAAATTCTGAAAGTTTATTTGACTGCGAGGAAATGCACCCCACCCAGTGGGAAAAGTCAGCCTCACACACCTCATGGCTGCTTTTGAATTCATCACCAAATACTTGTTGAAACCTGAGGGTGAAAAATGTACTGAGTTACACCCTTTTTTTTCCTTCCCCCTTGTAAAAGCACACCCCTGAGATAAAGCTCATGGCAAACGGCACTTTTCCCCATGTGAGGTAATTGCAACATTTATGTAAATATATTTCATGTTGGAATAGCTGGAACCTGGGGACTTGAGATTCTGTCCTGTGCTACCTGAGTCAAGTAGACTCGGGCAGAACSAGCCGTTACCTCTTTTTTGCTTTGTTTTATCAGATACCTCAATGAGAAACTGAATCTAACACTTTRAAATAAAGAAACTTTCATTTAACTAGTTCTCTTGTTTGGTAGTTTCTCCTGGCATGGTGTACAGCTTAAGATCTCTGTGAATAGTTGGGATAGTCATCTCCAGTAGCAATACTTAATGCCAAACAGTTTAAACTTAAGGACTTTTCTACATGGCATTGTTCTGGGAGATAATGCATACTTGTTGCTTAACTGGTTTCTTTTAGAGAAATGCACTTGCTAATAAATAATCAAATACTCTTGATACATGCCTATAAATTTTCAGTGATGAGTAAACATGTGTCACTGCTTCATGCTTTCAGTCTTCAGTGTTTCAAAAAAATAAATRTTTTTGATCTGTGCTACAAAGGTTATTTATAGAGGAGTCACTGTCCTGCTGGCATTTTGTTCTGGAAACATGATTAATCAGGAATGGCTCTTTTATTTGGTGTATTAATAGTCCCTCTTACTGTGGAAATGTGGAAAGCAACAGAGTGAATAACTAGGTCAGTCCCAATTTCAGCTGTGGGAAATGAATGTGAAATCATGTAAATGCTGCCCTGGCCTCGCTTTATCTCCTTTTCTGATTCCCTGATRCTCTGTGTGTGTTCCTGTGAACTTTGTGACATGGCAGCTACTGGTGTTAGGGTTCTTATTTTGTTTTTAGTGAGTGGTAATGTTGTCTTTAGACATGGTGCTCACTTACGGAATCAAAGCAGTCACCCCTTGAACTYGTGTTCCAGATTACGACGATGGGTTCTCCATGAAGCACACAGCCACAGCTCGCTTCCAGAGGAACCACCGGCTCATCAGTGAGATCCTGAGCGAGAGCGTGGTGCCCGATGTCCGCTCCGTGGTCACCACAGCCAGAATGCAAGTCCTGAAACGCCAGGTTCAGTCTCTGATGGTTCATCAGGTAAAGAGAAAGGAGACRGATGCAGCTAAAATGCGGTGGTGTTGGGATGGACTCCAAGTCCCAGATCATTTGATCACCTRCATGACTGTTCTTGCTGGGTGTCAATGTTCTGTGTGCTCCAAGAGCTAATCCCTGGGATTTCTTGGGAGCTGCAGAACGTGACATTTCACCTTCTGTGCTGTTTTGTTAGAGAGGATCATRTTAAACTGTATATTGTTCTTTGGGATATCCTAAGTGTTAATTCCATAGTTCTTTATTATTACACACAGCCCTTTGTATGCAGTGTAAGTCTGCTGGTGAACAGGTACCAGTAGGATTGTGATTTCAGATACCTGACAAATCATTACCTTGTTTGTATCAATTCTTTTTTTTGCAGTAAATTGTCCCTATTCTACYGTTTTTCACTGAAAGTTAAATGCATACAAAATAGCTGGTGAAGTCATACTTGCACGTTTCASCCAGTTTTGGGTACATGCCTGTGTTTTGCAAATACTCATGTTACCAAAAGAGCCCTTTCAGCATGGTCAGTGTGTGTGTGTGGGGGTGAAACGAGACCAGAGTTAGGTAGAGGTTTGTTGGGGGGTGTTTAATTACAGAAGATTTGGAGTGTGGAGGGTGTGTCTGTAGCTGTGAGCTGTGTATATACAGACCTGTGGGATGTGTATATGCAGACCTGGGGGTGCAGAATAGGAAAGAAAATGTGCTGACTTGATACTGAAAGCTTCCCCTCAGGTACACAGTTTTTTTCACTTACAATATGCTTGAACTGCTGCACAAACCCATTTACTGTTCCTACTTTTCAGTATGAACCTCTGAGCTAATGGGTAGCAGGGGCAGGCAGAAGGATATTTACATATTAGACCAATATTTAAAAATAAACCCATATGAAAATTATGCATAGCTGCACCTTTGCCCAGTTCTTAGGTGACTGCACAGTGAGGGTTTTGTTTGTTTCACTTCCAGCGTAAACTYGAAGCTGAGCTGCTGCAAATTGAGGAGCGTCACCAGGAAAAGAAGAGGAAGTTTTTGGAAAGCACAGAATCTTTCAACAACGAGCTTAAAAGGGTACAACTCCTTTTTCTCACTTACTCTGAGGAAGCTGCTGGTTCCTCAGTGGTGCAAGTGCTTCCAAGTTTTGTGTTCAGTTCTGTGCAATTGCCCAGCTGCTGGGGCAGTGCCCTGGTGTCATTAGTATAAATAAAGACTGAGATGATTTCCTGCTCCTTCAGTGACCTTTAGTGGGGTCAGTACAGTTTAGAAGTCCTGTTTGGGCTGGGTGGATTCACTCAGAGCAGCTCGAGGRAGCTTGCCTGAACCCACTGTGGAGGACACACTGCTCTCCTTGACTGCATTCAAATAACAAGTTTTAGTTTGATTATTTATTYCCTCTCCCGTTTTTTGTTAATCTGCATGTATCTCCCTCCCTACTTACTTTAAATATAAACTTTGTCAAATCAAAAGGACCGTGCTGATGTAGAAATAATTAACTCATCATTGGGGTTTACTGATGGTTTGTTTCTCAGTGTAACCRAGGCAGTAAAAGTCCTAAAGAGCTTTGTTCTGTTTTGTTTTTAATTGCTAGTTATGCAGTTTGAAGGTGGAAGTGGATATGGAAAAAATTGCAGCTGAAATTGCTCAAGCTGAGGAGCAGGCTCGCAAAAGACAGGAGGAAAGGGAAAAGGAAGCAGCTGAGCAAGCTGAGCGCAGTCAGAACAGCCTGGCAGCTGAGGAGGAGCAGGCAGCCAGCAAGGGGGAGGAGAAGAAGGAAGAGGAGAGCACTCCAATGGAGACAGGTAACTGCATCTGAACACTGCTGCAGAATCCTCCAAGGATCAACATTAAAGGGTCTTTGAGGAGAACAGTTCACTGCATCTTGGTGAACACCAGACATTTGCTTTCTTTGCATTAAATTCCTCATTTTTTAAAAGAGGAGAGGATCAGATCCCAGAGAGCCCCATGTCATGCTTTGTGTGTGATGTACCCAGGGGAAAAAAATGTAAACCCAAAGTTAGACATTGGCTAACTGGAAGTGTTTCCTTGGCCCAGTGTCAGTGTCCCACCAGGATGATGCAATAGCATTGCTTCCTATGCTACTGTCAGGCAGATTTTCCAGCTGCTTTGTGCTCTGGATAGTGGCAGTAAGAAATGCTGCTGTTTTCAGGAGTCTCAGTGAGTGCTACATCAGTGTGTCACTGCTGCAACAGCAGGAGCATAAGGAAAGAGGGACCAAGGAATTTGAATTCCAGTCCTGCTTTAAAAAGCAACATGCCTTTCTTAATGGCTGGAATTCTGAGGTCAGGCAGCTGTGGCTGACATCAGGAGGCTGTGGCAGGACCACATGCTTCCTCAGCACTGAGAGATCTCTGAGCTGTGCCTGTCACTGCATGTTCTAAATGACCAGACGTAACTGCTATGGAATACTCAGGTTTATTGTAGCTTCTGTTTCTTCCTAAATCCTAATTGCACAATCTAAGTAAATACTGGCATGTAAATGACACCGAGAAATGTGTTATTCCAGAAGAGCCTCACCCAGAAGAGAGCACAGAGAACCAGCAGAACGGTGAAGAAGGAACCTCCACTCCAGAGGACAAGGAGAGCGGGCAGGAAGGAGTGGACAGCACGGCTGAGGAGGGAACCAGCGACAGCAACACCGGCTCGGAGAGCAACAGCGCCACCGTGGAGGAGCCGCCCGCAGACCCCATCGCCGAGGAGGGCGAGAAGAAAGAATAATCACTGACTCAGTTCCCGTGTCTCTGTAATGAAGTACTGTTTGATTTCAGAACGTGCTCCGTGGCTGTTGTACCTTCCCTGCCTCTGTCACCTKTCTCCAAAGGATACCAGGGGTTAAYGTCATGCCAGGGTATCAGTGTAGCAATGTGAAGGGGCCTGCAGAGGCAGAGCAGGCAGAAAAGGAACCTTGTGTGTCTAAATATGGCTGTTACAGTGTGGAGAGGTGCTTACATCACTTGGAATTCTTCCCTAGGAAGACACCACAGATTTTGGTTTCCATATGGAAAATTGGGCCTTCTCCCTCTCTTCTGGTGCCATGGCCATAGTGGCAGTTTTCTCCAAAGGCCCTTCCTGCCCCTGTGTGGCAGCAGTGAGGTGTAGGTGTCTCACCAGTCCTGGTCTGACTGCAGGAGCCTGCTCCTGGCAGTGGCACTGGCTTTATGGAGAGGCTGGAATGTGGCTGAGGCCTTTAAAGCTGATCTTAGTATGGAGTAAAGACCCGATGCCTGCCCAGGGTGTCACCTGAGCCTCTCCTTACCTAACAACCCCAAAAGTCTCCTGTATTCTCTGTGCCAGCAAGGCAAGTTCTACTGCAGCTGCCTCAGTCTGTGCTTTTGAAGAAAGCTGTCAGTCCTCAGGAGCAGCTCCAGAATGAGGCTGAGTCTGGGCTTTGGGGTTTTTTTTGGTGTAACTTGTTTTTCTAGAGTAGCTGCTCTACAGTGATGGAAACTTGCTCATGATCTGTGTGTGGCATGTCAGGAGATGGAGTTCCAAAGGACTCTGTAGTCTTGCAGGAAATGACACATCTTGAGGGATTTTTTTTCTGTGGTGCAGGATTCTTTTCAACAAGCCTTTGTTTTTCTTTACCAATTAACTCCTTTATTTGCTACCAAGAGACTCTGGTGTGGCCTCAGCCAGAGACCTGGCACAGTACAGAGCAGGAGAGCRTTTAAACACGCACATGTTCTCTGAGCAGACAGTCACTGATATGRCACAAATGGTAAAAAATAGTAGTTTTGCTTGTCATGAGCTTTCAGAACCTTTGGGGACTCCACAAACGTACTGAAAAGGCCATGATTTGCCCTATATAAGCAAAAGTCCTAAAAAACAAAATACACTGTATTGAACAACAGCCTTGAGCCACTTCTTAACTTTACAACTGAGAGAACACACGATGTTTCAATGAACCGATGTGTTTTTGCAGAGCAGTGGGTCTATCAGATGGTGTTTTTTAAATCCTTTTTTTTTTAAATGTTCTAAAAAGAATAAAATCCAATGTTTGTTTTTTTTTTTAAACTCACAGTGGTCTGTTCTTGTCTTTTAAGGTAATGCCAGTGTTTGGTTCAGAGCTTTCAGCAGCTGTTCTCCATCTCAAGCCAGAGGAAAATAAACACAGGATTTGAGTTCATGGTACCAGCTGCTGGCTGGACTGGAGCCCCCCTCCCTCCCYCAAACCCACAGGGCCCAGGTGAGGCTCCACACCTGAGGTGCTGCAAACCCTTGTTGTGCAACAGCTTTTATCTGCAGCAGCCCTGGGTTCTGTAGGCTGGGGGTGCTTTTCATCTGCTCCAAATTCTCAAGGTGTATGTAAATAACTAATTATTGGCAAAGACGGGTGTGTGCAGCTCAGGGTGTGTACCTGAGGGAGTAGGTGTCGTCTTCATGGGTGAAATAACTTGTCCAAGCACATGAGAACCTGAACGAATGCCTGTGGGCAGCATTGGAGCACTGACCAGCCCCATGGTGCCTGGCACAGGTGCCCACAAGGGACAGGAGCACTGGGGGCCCACCACAAGAGGGATTGGCCTTGGGAGAATCCTGGTTTCTGCAGCATTTCCTCCCTAATGGGCCCCATGTCCTCCTGCAGGTGCTCAGAGGGCTGTTCTTGATGGACTCTGTGCCCACCTGCAGGTCCCTAGCATAGCCAGGAGCCCTTCCTCCCACGAGGAAGAGCCCTGGTGCTTTGCTGCTGGTCTCACTGGAGCTGCTCTTTGGTGAGTGCCTGTCTGGCAGGTGGTGGGTGCAGGCTGGAGATCTGGAGTGCAGCCATCCCCCACGGGGTGCTGAGAGCTGGTGAGTCCCTCACACCCCCAGGGGACCCAAGCAAAGAGGCAAATCCAAGCTTTGAATCATGCGAGGGAGTTGTTTTCTTTGGTTTGTTTTTCTCTTCAAGAAAAACCAGGGGTTTTCAAGTCTGASTCAGGCATTGTGACCTCTGACATTACCATGGTGCTGCTGCTGCTTTGCTCTGCAGGCAGAGGTTCTTGTCCGTGTTGGGCTGTTTTCAAAAATGTGCTTTTATCTCACCACAAAAACACACTMAGTAAAAGTTACTAAGAAGCCTGGGTTAAAAAAAGAACTGATCCTAAAGTTTTTCATTGGCTTTGGGGATTGTTGGGTTTGGTTTTTTTTTTTGGTTTTTTTTTTTGCTTGAATGTAATTACTAGATGTTATCACCCCAAAAACGGTCTAACCTACAAAGGTGGTGTAGAGTAACGGGTACATAGCACAGAGCAGGCCCAAAGGGCAAGTGTTGGAAGGGATTTAGTTGTTAAAATATGAGCCAGGCACATTGTRAGGTTGTTCAGAAATTATTTACCAGGCAAAGGGAACCCAGAGCCCGGGCCTCCAAGAGCTTCATGCACCCAAATCCCATCCAAACCCCTCACCTACATACAGGACTGAGCTGGGCTTCCCAGAAAGACAAAAGCCTCATGGTTGTGCAGCAGCTGAACTTTCAAAGAAGAAAAAAAAAAGGCTTACAGAGAAACAAACAACGGGTTTTCTTTTAAAAAAAAAGGTAAAAAAAAATCACCTGTGTATCACCTGGACAAGTCTTGCCAAGTTGCTCTGCCTGGAGCCAAACGAGCTGCAGACGCTGCTCACAGAGAGGATTATGCTGGTGACAGAAAGAAATAAAACAGATTAAAGGAGCTTTACAGGAATAAAATATCAAAGGAAACCCGAGGGGTGGCTGGGGCAGCTCGTGTGTCAGGGAAGCAGAGCCTGTTCAGAGCCTTGCACTGCAGTGACACAGCTCAGGGCAGGAGCAGAGACACCCTGAACCCTGACCTCGGAGGGTTTGGGGTACAGATCCAGAGCCCCTGATGGGGGAACCCACAGCCACTCCTGTGATAAACTGGGGATGAGGAGGGTCCTGAGGAGGGTCCTGAGAAGGGAAGGTGAGGGTGGGCAGCACACAGGGAGCAGGGTCAGACCCTCACTCTGCTCGGGCCTTTACCAAGGTCCCTCCTCTATCCCAGGATGTGCTTTCCCATTTCCCACCACCTGCCCTGTCCCAAAGGGCCAGGGATATTTATTTTCCTTTTCTTCCCCCAGAGTTTGTCCTGAACCCCCAGCCAGGCAGGCTTTGCTGTTCAGATTTTTTCAAAAGCTATTTTGGATTTTTTTGCCTCGATTTATCAAAAGCTGCTCAAAGCACATAGTTGATAGGTCACCGATCCAACCCCCCACCACGCTACCACCGCCACCAAAACAGCACTGTCCTTGCTCCTGTGTGACCCCCTTTCATCCCCTTGACTGACAAGTGTTCCCAGCAGTCCCAAGTGCTGAGTACTGAGAAAAAAACACCCCTTATGGCCGAGAGGAGATKGAATCAGTGCAGGAATATGTGCTGGCAGAGGTGTGTGAGCTGCAGCAGGTGCTGCCACCAGGAGTCCCCATTAACCTGCCCTGAGAGGAACCCACAGCCCTACCCTTGGCTAGAAACTGCGAGCAGTGCTTTTCTCGCACAGGATCAGCAGCAGTTGTGGCTGCTCATGCTCTGTGTGAGTGCTCAGGGCTTGAAAGGGCTGGAGTTCAACCCCTTAACCCTGAGCTGCTGATTGTACCAGCTCAGAGTGAGAGGCAGTTGTACCAACTCACAGATGCAGTTGCACCAACTCACAGATGTAGTACCAACTCACAGTGAGAGGCAGTTGTACCAACTCACAGATGCAATTGTACCAGCTCAGAGTGAGAGGCAGTTGTACCAACTCACAGATGCAGTTGTACCAACTCCCAGATGTAGTACCAACTCACAGTGAGAGGCAGTTGTACCAATTCACAGATGCAGTTGCACCAACTCACAGTGAGGCAGTTGTACCAACTCACAGATGCAGTTGTACCAACTCACAGATGCAGTTGAACCAACTCACAGATGCAGTTGTACCAACTCACAGTGAGAGGCAGTTGTACCAACTCACAGATGCAGTTGTACCAACTCACACTGAGAGGCAGTTGTACCAATGTACCATCTCAGAGTGAGATGCTCACAGCTCACTCACCTGCAGCTTTGAGCTCTCCAGGTTCCTGGATTTGAACTGCAGGTGCTGCAGTGGGTTTCAATCACATCCGAGAGGCTGGAATTCCATGTGTTTTCCCAGGAATTTTCCCAGCAWGTCCCACTTCCATCCTGAACTATTGCAACCAGGACTGTTTGTGCCTTCCAGGAGCTCCAACATTTAATCCAGGGCTTGGATCCCTGAGTTTGAAATCCCTGCTGTGTGTGCAGAGTGTTACTGACAGGGACTGACCAACCTCTCAGTGGRATCTGATGAACAAGTGGGATCAGGCACGTCTCTGAAAGCCCCGATCCTGCTTCAGTCCTGTCTTGCTGTTTGTGCTCTCAGTTCCCTTCTTTCGCTTTGACGTTTCTTTTTCCACAGTCTTCGAGGGGTTTTTTGAAGTGGTTTTGCTCGTATCGGTCTTATTTTGTTGTAAGTCATCACGTAAAGCTCCACTCATGAGTCCAGAAGTCAGTAATTTCTGTCAACAACCAGTTTCAATTTGCTTTTATCACCCGATTCTGTTAAAAAGTCAAGAAAAAGCCATTTTCACTCTGGCACCAGTTTCAGGGTGGGGAAAGCCAAACCAGAGGGGATGGTAACAGAAACGAGTGAAAAATCACATTATCATGGGCTCATTACAATTTTTAATCCCAGGGATGAGAAATGCCAGATCTATAACAGAGTGGGTTGGATGAGCTCTTCTTGGAGAAATCACTGATGGGATTATTTCCAGTTTCTATATCCGGTTTTCCTCCAAAGACAACAGTGGATTGTTGTTAAACCTTCCACCTTTTTCAAGGTAACACACCTCGCAGGAAGGATGTTTGCTGAATGGTCAGAGACACTTCAACCCTCAATTATTTTTAGGGGTCATCATTTTTGATCATTCTTTATCGCCCTAATCCATATCTCTTTATCTCCCCAAACCATATCTTGTTTTGTCTCTAAATGATTCACTGCTCACTAGTGTTTGATATCCTGTGGAAACTGCCCAGCAGTTTGCCCACCTGTATGGGTCAGTTCAAACCATCTCTAGGCACAACTGGTGCTCGGGTGCTCTCCCTGGCAGTTTCTGTAAAATCCCAGGAGATTTTCTTCCTATTTTATATCTCCTCTCCTTTACTACCCATCATTCTGAGGTGACCACCATCTCCTTCATGTTCAGGACAGAAAGGATGTGTTTGTTCATCACAGTCCCTCTGTGTCCAGCCCTGGCAGTGTGGGCAGACAGGAGGGAGCAGATCCCATGGGCAGCTGCCCAGCCCTGCCCTGAGGGACAGAGGGACCAGCAGTGCATGTGGTCAGTGGCCAAACACCCGGATTGACCTCTTCACCTGATATTGGAAACAGGAGTGTCGCTGTCCCTGCCAGCCTGACCCCTACCCACTGGTGTCTCCAGATCTGTTTCCTTCCCCACATCTCAATTCCTGGGCTTCAGCATGAGGAAGATGCTTTTAAGGAACAGAATCAYGGAGTCGTTTTGGCTGGAAAAGACCTYCAAGGTCACTGGGTCCAACYTGTGACTGATCCCCACCYTATCAACCAGACCAGAGCACTGAGTGCCACATCCAGTCATAACCTGAACATCCTTGGGGATGGGGACTCCACCACCTCCCTGGGCAGCCTCTTCAATACCTGACCACCCTGCCCATGAAGAAATTCATGCTGATGTCTAACTGTTAAGTGCAGGTCACATGCCAGTTCTGTAATTTTTTTTCCCCTCCAAAAAAAGACCTGGAGAGCCAGGACAAGATGTGGGCACAAAGCAGGTGATTTCCCAGTGACACTGGGTGTGCCCTTCCCCGCTGTGGCTGACCACCACGGGCAGCTGTGCATCCCAATCAGAGCCTGGCACAGCACAGATTGCTTCCTCCCTCTGGGGGATAAGAATCTGTTAATAACCTGGTGGTGAGATCACAATCACAAGATGTTTCTCAGGGCATCCCCTACACCCGCTCGAAGAACTCTGCTGGGTGAGGAATCCCAACTYGGTGCCTCTCTTAAGGTCAGGAATTTACTCACAATTTCACTTCTGCTATTTTATATTTGCCTGAGGAACAACTACGTCAACACCCCGCGGGAGCGACCCTGCTGACTTCCACCACAAACCCCCCTGGATGTCCCCAAACCTCAGAGGAGGAGTCTGGGCAGGAGCAAGGCCAGAACTGGGAGATGCCAGGCACCTTGGGTTGGCATTGCCAGGCAGAGGAGCAGCAGGACAGATGTCAGGTCCCTCCTTGACGTCAGTGCAGGGATGTGACTGAGAAGTGCAGCTGGCAAAGGTCCACCCTGAACKGGCCAACCCTTCTGTCTGGGCAGCCCTGGCTTCCTCCAGCCACGGGGACAAACCCAAAGGGCAGAACAGGGGGAGGCAGCCGGTGTTCCCATCTCAAATCACCTCAAGCAAAACCTGTGGAAAATACCGAGAAGTTTTAAATCCAGGATGAAGAACACCCCGTGTTGTGCTTCTCTCAGACTGAATTCCACCTCCTTAGGCAAAGCTCTGAGTTGTGATTTCCAAGGTCCCCCTGCCTGTGTGTGCTGTCTGGGAACCCTCTCCTGGGATCTCTGGGATCTTTCCCAGCTCAGGATGTCTGTGAGATTGCACTGGAACATCCCACAGGAATTCCAGTTTCACACGCAGGCCAGGGATGTGAAACACAGAGCTGAACTTCCCTGCGATATTCCATTGCTGAGTGAGTTGCAGTTTGATGTCAGGTCAGTTCAGTTCAGTTCAACTCAACATTTCAGCTCAAGTGGAACCAACCCAAACTGAACCGAAATCTCTCTGAGCAGCTTCCCGTGGAATTCATCAGGAGCTGTGTTTCCATTGAGAAGTTTATTGATGGAAGCTGCAGCTCCTGCTGCAACCTGGGCAGGAGGTCTGAATCCCTGACCTCCACTCCCCTGGGCTCTGGAGGCGAGCAGAGGGACCCAGGGGCTGGAAATACCTTGTAATTGGTTCTTTTTCTATTATTAATTAACTTTGGGATAGCAAACAGGTTCTAGTAGCATAGCAATATGGCTGTCATGGGCACAGCTCAGGTCTGGCACTGAGTTTGGTCTGTTTGCTCACACGGGATCACAGTTTTGTGAAAAGAAGTTCATGGGGTGCCCAGGTTCAGGGGATGTGTCAGAGATGGAATCACTCAGGCATGAAACAGGCAGAAAATAAACACAATCAAATTAAGCAAAGATTTACTAAGTGTTCTGAGAACTCCCTGGGTATAAAACGTGACTGTACAAGAAGTTCAGTGCCATACACAGACAGCAAATTGTTCATTTGAAATATTCCCATTCCTTTTAAGAAAAGCAATTTGTTTGAATAGGCTCTGACAACACAGAGCTTGGCATGGACCAAAACTTTAAATCTGAATCTTGAATGTGCAGAAAACAAACTGCAAACCACTTGTGTCTTGTCTCCCCTCTCCTGTCTTTGTGCCTGGTGCCTCTCCCTGGAGCAGAGTGAGCACAGAGCACCCTAAGGGGCCCATTCCCCTCTCTGCACACCCACAGCTCCCCAGGCAGTGCTGTGACCCTTTGTGAAGCCCTCACACCCCTGTTACACCCCTCRATTCCGGGTATTCTGCCGGTACCCAAGGGAAGCCTTTCATCTCCAGTGCTCCCTTGGAGGAAGTGGTTATGAGATAAAGCTCTCGARGCAGAGTACCTGCCCGGGTACCTGATGAGCAGAGGCAAACAGGGCAATAAATAGCTGCAGAGATGTGAACGGCACCTGCTGGCTGAGATAAGCGGGAGGTGCGGAGGAGTCGGGGCTGTGCACTCAAAAGAGCGCTGAGATAAGGGAGAGTCACCTCGTGTGAGAGAGGAAAACTGTCACGGCTCTCCAGGCACACCACCCTGCCCCTGAGCACCCCAAAATCGTGCCCACGAGTGCCCCAAAGTCCTGCCCCCGAGCACCCCAAAATCCTGCCCACGAGCACCACAAAATCCTCTCCCTGAGCATCCCAAAATCGTGCCCATGAGCATCCCAAAATCCTGCCCCTGATCACCCCAAAATCCTGCCCCTAAGCACCCCAAAATCGTTCCCAAAAGTGCCCCAAAGTCCTGCTCACGAGCACCCCAAAATCCTGCCCCTGAGCAACTCAAAATCCTGCTCATGAGCACCCCAAAATCCTGCTCCTGAGCATCCCAAAATCCTACTCCTGAGCACCCCAAAATCCTGCCCACCAGCACCCCAAAATCCTGCCCTTGAGCATCCCAAAATCCTGCCCCTGAGCACCCCAAAATCCTACCCCTGAACACCCCAAAACCCTGCCCATGAGCACCCCAAAATCCTGCCCCTGAGCAACTCAAAATCCTACCCGTGAACACCCCAAAATCCTGCCCCGAGCATCCCAGAACGTTCTCAGAACCACACCAGCACTGACCCACTGAGAGGAAAGCACTGGGAAGGATTTTGGGGGGCAGTTGGGCTGGGACCGTGTCTAAGGAAGGTCTGAAACTGGATCTGTGTCTTCATAAAGGACCTAAGGCAACGCACAGGATCCTCAAAACTCTCCTCAATATCAGATATATTTAATTGGGGCTCAGATTCCATCCTGTGGTGCCCTGTTTTTCCACCTGGCTGCMGTAACAGCACTGACAAGTGTAAGAAGATGGAGAGGACAAAATGCCAAAATCACTTCTAAATGATCCTGGCCTGGAGTGAAGTGAGTTTGTGAGGACCTGGAGATGTTTCTGTCTGGCTGAGATAAGCGGGAGGTGCGGAACAACCCCTCTATGTGACACCCACCAAACAACAGCTGCCAGTTTGCCAAAGTGCAGGGCCTTTTGGGGAAGATAAAAATACACAAAATACCCAGAAAAAGAATGGGGGAAGTCACCGAGCTGCTGACAGCATAGAGAGGGAGAAGAGCAAAGGGCCATGGGTGGCCCTGTGTGCCGAGACTTTTCATCCTGAACAACCCTCCCAAAAACAGCTCTGGGGATGGGATGGGATGGGATGGGATGGGATGGGATGGGATGGGATGGGATGGGATGGGATGGGATGGGATGGGATGGGATGGGATGGGATCCTCTGTTTCCTCCAGCACTGATGAAGCTCCACAGATGAAGCAGGATTTGCTGGAGAGGGGAGGTAAGAAGAAGCCTCTTTCCTGTGTTTCCTTCACCACAGAGCATTTCTCAGGGGTCGGTTTAAAAGCAGAGCCCACTTCCCTTCCCCACACGTCATCAACAGCTCCGGGTGTGCGGAACACACCGGGGCAGCACCTGAGCACCCCGAGCGCTCAGCACAGCTCTCAACACATGAGGAGAAGGARGAGGAGGAGGAGGGGGAGGAGGAGGAGGGTCTACGAAATGTCAGTGGCACCAGGGTGCCCGTGAGCTCCTCGCAGGGGGGCAGGAAGTATAAAAGCAGCGTTCCCCGAGGAGGGTCCCTGGCAGGAGCTGGGCAGGCGGCGCTGGAGCGGGTGATGCTCTCRCTACCTCTGTGACAGAACACGCCATGGATGGGGGTGAGTACCCACATCTGCTGCAACCTCTGCTTTGTTATTGATGTCCAGTCCCTGCTCTGTGACACAGGAGTGGGACACTTCTATCAGAGTATTTAAACTGTTTTAAAGACTTTCGTCTTCCTCATTTTTAACTATTTTTTTTTAAATGCACAGTTCTCTTTTAGAAGCTAAAAAACCACAAATCACTTCAGAAATAAACACACACACACACAAAAAAAACAGGTTTGGAGGCAATTTTAAGGGGCCTTTTTGTTCCAAAGCAAATGGAATCTCATATAATTCACACCTTTTCTTCTGTGTTCTTGATTTTTAAGAAAAGTAGAAAGAACACTCTCTCCCTGGCAACATTTTAATTCAGTGAATCAGTTGAGGAATGGGAGCACGCAGAGCTGACTTTGTTCACTAAGTCCATCCAGTCTTTTGCAAATTATTTCTGTTAAAAGATTCCTGCGAAACAGGATGCACTGGAGATGCAGGAGRCTCTGGGGATGGTCAAGGGATGCAGAAAGTTCTGGGGGATAAAGGAGGCTCCGGGGATGCTCCAGGGATGCAGGAGGCTCCGGGGGATGCAGGGACAAGAGGAGAAAGGTCCCACAGGACCCACCAGGTGCAATGGGAGAGGGAGTCTTCTCTCTCCTGGATGTCTCCTCACAGCCTCTTAGAAAATTCCTGGATTTTGGAATCCCTGCATCCAAACAAACACCCAGCTGGACCTGCCCATCATACATCACTCTTCTCTTGTTTGAATTTTTGGTCTCTTCATCATCCTTACGCATCAAGTGGGCACTTTGTGGGCTGTTTGTTTTGAGGGGTTCAGTGTCCAGGGGCAGCCAAACTTGGACTTAACTCCTGGGAAAGGTTAATCATGRCAGAGAAAAGAGTTACTGAGAACCTGACATGACTATGATAATGTTCCTGCTTTGGTTTTTTTGTCCTACTATTGCATTTCAGAGGAATATTTCACTTCCCTAGAAGATGAAAATTCCCAGRAAGATCCCCTGGTGCTTTCTTTAAAACCAGCTTGCTTCAGCAGGATTTTTTTTTTTTTTTTCACTTTCTTCTCTCTGCTTATCTTGTCTTTTAATTCACAGTTTCCTGAAAAGAGTGGAGGTAGATAATTATTAACTTTCTTCTATGACAAATCAGTGAACACACGAAATAAGAGCATGGCTGGGTTTTGCTGGGTCCGCTCCTGAAATGACAGTGCCTTTCCTCTGCCAGTTAGGAGGGGAAGGGGAAGAACCAGCTCTTAACTGCCAATACTCATTAGATYACTTAAGCATGATTAACTTTTCTCAGAAATACCTGGTTCTTCCCCCAAAATCCTCCTGTACTGCTGGTGAAGGGGCACCAGAAACTGGTTCATGTAGCAAATAGAGAGCAGGTTRCTCTCTGAGCTGCCTACACGTGTGCTGAGGCTGGAACTTTCGCTTTGCAGTTCCGGGTGGCCAAAAAAACGTTCTTCCACCACGAGGGTTTGGCCAGAGCAGGTTTGCTCAGCTTTGCCAGTGCTCCGTAAAACATTCCCAACTCCTGCTTTGCTCTCGTGCCTCTGTTCCCTAAAACATTCCCAATTCCTGCTTTGCCAGTGCTCCCTAAAGCATTCCCAACTCCTGCTGTGCTCTCATGCCTCTATTCCCTAAAGAATTCCTAATTCCAGCTTTACTCTCATGCCTCTATTCCCTAAAACATTCCAAACTCCAGCTTCGCCAGTGCTCCCTAAAGCATTCCCAACTCCTGCTTCACTCTCGTGCCTCTATTCCCTAAAGCATTTCCAAACTCCTTCTTTGCTCTCATGCCTCTGTTCTCTAAAGCATTCCCAACTCCAGCTTTGCCAGTGCTCCCTAAAACATTTCCAAACTACAGCTTTGCTCTTGTATCTCTATTCCCTAAAGCATTCCCAACTCCTGCTTTGCCCTCATGACTCTATTSCCTAAAACATTYCCARTTCCAGCTTKGCYCTCGTGCCTCTATTCCCTAAAACATTCCCAACTCCAGCTTTGCTCTGGTGCCTCTATTCCCTAAAGAATTCCTAATTCCAGCTTTACTCTCATGTCTCTGTTCCCTAAAGCATTCCCAACTCCAGCTTTGCCAGTGCTCCCTAAAACATTCCCAAACTCCAGCTTTGCTCTCGTGCCTCTATTCCCTAAAACATTCCCAAACTCCAGGTTTGCTCTCATATCTCTATTCCCTAAAGCATTCCCAACTCCTGCTTTGCCCTCCTGCCTCTATTCCCTAAAGCATTCCCAACTCCAGCTTTACTCTTGTGCCTCTATTTCCTAAAACATTCCCAACTTCTGCTTTGCCCTCATGCATCCCTGAGCTGTGGCAGTYACCAGACCCTCATGAGCTGCCCTGGTCATTTGTGTGGTCTGATTTACCACCCTCAGGGCTGTTTTTCTCCCCTCGTCCAGGCAGATTTCCTGCTGGCAAATATTTCTCACGGAGAGGCTTTTCTGGGTGTACCTGAGGGGATTCTCTGCTCCTGCAGCTGCTCTTACCTTGCTCACAGTCAGTTGTTGATGCTGAGGGAGATCCAGATAAACTGGGAGGGATTGACCTGTCCAAAACCTTCTGCCACAGCACGGCCTGGGTGTGCTCCAGGTGCCACCCCAGGTGCCCATTCCAGCATCCATTCCAGGTGCCCACCCCAGAGCACCTGAACCAAGGCTTAAAAACATCTGTTTCTTTTCTTCTGCTGTTGAAAGAGCCTGAAGAGCTCAACAGGTGCCAAAGGATGAATCTCACCCCTTGGGCTTGATCTGTGCAGGAGGTTGTAAAACTAATGGGCTGCCATGAATAGACCCCTTCCCTCCTCCGTTTTCATGGAATAATTCCCCTTTCCACCTGTTCCAGGTCCTTCAGGATGGGAATGGCCTCAAACGTCATGTGAGACAAGATGTGGGGAATGGCACGGGGCTTTAGGGCCAGGCTGACTCATTTRTTGTGGTAGGGGGTTGGTGTATTTTTATAAAATGAGGTTTCTAGTGCAACTGGTCACAGGGACTTTTGAGAGGGTTTTTTTTTTCCTTAACTTTTTGAGGAACAAAACTTAAAAAACTTTAAGAAAAATACCCACAGAAGCCAACTGCCAGGAGGTGTGAAAAAAAAAAAAAATAAGAAAGAAAAAGTAAAGGAATGTACCTAAAACTGCCTGATAAACTGCAGAGCACKACTCATGCCCTCAGATTTGCTTCTGCCCAGTGCTCCAGACCACAAGATAAGTTGGGGAGATGCAAATCCTTTCCAGTCTGACTGAAACCAATGTGCTTAAAGCAGTGCAGAAGGAGCAGAGGCAGCGGGGCCTCTCTGGCTGTGCCTTTGCAAATGTGTAACCTGAGGTGGGGGCACAGAAGAGGGGCAGAAACAGCACAAGCTTTCTTCATATTGAAAAGTCGTTTGACATTTAAGACACTTGAAACAGCAACTGAGAGGGGGGAGAA
Source organism: Malurus melanocephalus (assembly GCF_030028575.1). Lineage (NCBI taxonomy): Eukaryota > Metazoa > Chordata > Aves > Passeriformes > Maluridae > Malurus > Malurus melanocephalus. The sequence goes on along the minus strand of NW_026624117.1, from coordinate 25,487 downwards.
AAAAAAAAAAACCCAATGATGATCTTCAAAGGAATGACAGCGGCTGAACTGTTCCAGGAGTTGGCTGAGTCACGTTCTCGGTCCTGTTTTTCTAGACCTTCACAGGGTGATAAGAAAACAGAGCAGAGAAGAGCTCACCAGGGCTGGGTCTGGGACTGGTCAGGTTAAATCTGGGTTGGACCTGGGGTTTGCAAATTGAGAGATGGAGGAGTCTGGTTTAGGTCGGTTCTTTTTCTCCATGGAGGGAGGGTGGTTCTGACTCTCACCAGGGGAATTGCCTGGTGGGGCTGAGCTGCCAGCACTGGCATTYATCACCCATCCAGGAGCAGCTCCAGGAAGCTGTTTAGAAGGTGGAACAGAGGACTAAAGGCTCCTGTGRTGTTTGCAGGGACCCCGTGCCCATATCCCAGGCAGGGAGGGCAGTTAGTCTGGGCTTGTTAAAGCCGCCTTGTGGGTCTCAGTCCTCGGGGCTTTTGATGCATTTCCTGTGACTTATGCAAAAGCCAGGGCAGCAGCTCGGAGGGGAGACAACCACAGCAGACACCAAACCTCTTCCTGCAGGTTTGGACAGGAGCTGCTCACRGTGAAAGTCACTGGCTGGACAGAAAGGGCAGAATCTCCACCTCACTCCTCAGCCCCAGCATTGCTCTCCTCCACTCCAGAGTCACTCAGGGCTCCCTGGGGACCCTCTCAGATCCCCTCAGGAGGATTTGGAGAAGGTGAGGGGTGGAGGAACCCAACTGAGCATGCAGCTGTATGAGCATAAAAGACGAAAATAAAGGGGGCAAGGTGAGACACGGTTTCTAGGAGACCTCAGGGGAGGCTCTCGCACGGGCCTGGAGATGAGCAGCACGAGTTTTCACAYGTGGCTGAGGATCTCTCACCCACACAGCACCCTCACGAATGAAAAAACATCACAGGTACAAGAGTAACTGCATCTGGTGAAGGTGTTGCACGTGCCTTAACCCAGGGACTTGGTGCAGTTACCTGGGGTGGAATTCGCCATCCTGGTCCTGTCTAGAGTGGGCAGGACCTGGCAGAGCAGGAGAGGGCACAAAGGAGCTGTGGAACAGAGCAGAGCTCTGTCCAGCAGACACTCAAACACAGGAATCGGCCACACTGATGAACAGCAGMGAGGAGAAAGGCAGAGCTCTGCAGGAACAGGCAGCTGAAAGCCAAAGGGATCTCCTTTTCAGTGCCCCCAGRGCAGAAAACCTTCAGGGAGGGAGGGGTGCAGGGACCAGCCAGGGCATGGAGGGACATTCTCAGGGGTGACAAATCTCCTGCTCACACCAGAGCACAGCCCAGGGCTTTCTCACTGCCATTGGGCAACTTTCTCACTCCAGCTGGGCAACTTCCAGCAGCGACTGCCTGAGGTAGGTGCTGATAGGGACCATAAAGAGAGCGAGGAGAAAGCTTTCCCTGGGCCCTGCCCTGCAAACCACAGCAGGAAGAGCTGCTCGGCTGAGATTGCTCTCACCACCATCACACCTGGCTCTGAATTCAGTTTTTCCTCCCAGCTGTCAGCATCCTGTATTTTCACGTCCCAAGGCGGCAGAAGCCGACACTGACATTTAGAGAAAAGCAATAAATTTCAGCCAGTTCCAGTTCTGTCTGTCCCCTGGGGAGCTGAGCTCTCCCCTCCCCAGCCCGGGCACCACACGGGCACAGCTGGGATGGATTTATGGCCCTCACTGCTGGATGTTTGCACACGGGTTAAGCTGCACCCTCACTGCTCGGGCATAGGAAAAATTTTTTTTATTATTATTTTATTTTATTTTATTTTATTTTATTTTATTTTATTTTATTTTATTATTATTATTATTATTATTATTATTATTATTATTATTATTATTATTATTATTATTATGTTATTTTATTTATTATTATTTTATGAATTTTGCTTTATTTTATTATTATTTTTTCTTTTTATAAAATCAAAACGGGTGCACTGTGACTGAATTAAGAGCCCTCAGCTCTCAGCCTTCACTGGACAGAGCTCTGAGCCTGCAGACATCCCTGTTCAGCGCAGGAGGTTGGACTGAGTGACCTTTAGAGGTCTCTTCCAACCCAAATTCTTCTGTGATTCCGTGAAGACCGAGGGGCCAGGGACAGGCTCTGACAGTAATGCCCACAACCCTGGGTTATTTTGCTGGCATCTTCACCAGCTTTTGGTTTCCCCAGCCTTGAGGCTCCTGCAGGGCTCATGGTCAACATGATCCACCGCTTTTTCAAAGTGAGAACCGTGTGGAAAGCCCCAGCCAGCCACTAACACAGTGTCTCCTTCTTCCCCAGGCAAGCAGMTAAAGGTCACCCTTGTTCTCAGCCTGCCGCTCGTTTTTCAGGTAAGATATTTTCGACAACGTTGTTGAAATCCAGCTGCTTCGTCTTGTGGGTAAAGGGAGATCTCAAARAATCGCAGCAGCCACCCACAGCCCCAGAAATGTGTGGGGACACAGCTGCCCACCCCAGGATCCGGCCGCGGGAGGTGTGAGGTGAGAGCAGAGCCCAGCTACAGAAAAACAAATGAGAAACCAAAACAAGGACAGAAAAGCTGTGACAAAAGCAGTGATTTTCATATGGCCTGGGCTGTGAGAATCCCATTTTAGCCCCAAAATGAGCATTCACAGGATCACAGCACATTGATTGCAGGCAGCCTGGTCAAGGTGCCAGGCTCTGAGTGTTGGACACGTGGCCTTTGTGTCCTTGGGCACAATCCTCAGTGTCCAGGGATGCCCAAGGAGGAAGAGTTGAGCATTTTTTTCTGCCTGTTCTGGCTCAGAGCCCCCTGGCACAGCAAGCAGGACCCCAAGCACGGAGCTAGTGATCCCCAAGCACGGAGCTAGTGATCCCAAACCGAGTGTCCAGTCCTGCTGCCCGCAGTCCCTTGGTGGCACTGGCCATTGTCCAGCCCGTGAGGCTTCCTGAGCTCAACACCACTGGCCAAACCCAGCAGTCTGCTCTTTTCCCTTTCACTGCCAGCGGCCTGGCAGGCAGGATGTGGTGAAAACCAAACCTGCTGAGATGAGATGGAGAGCGCCAAGATGCTCGCYGATAAAGGGCGGGGGTATCCAGGGGAAGCCTTTCATCTCCCCCAACGGGGAGAAAGTTCTGGAGACTAATAAGTCACGAAAAGCAGGGCACGGAGAGCTCAGGCTCTGTCTGTCCCGCAGGTTACGGCAGTGTAGGAAGATGAAAGAGAGTAATCAGAACTGAAATCAGGGCCCTGAATGAGATGCCGGCACCGACACGGAAACAGCTTCCTGCTGCTCTTCCTGCTGCTCTCGCTGYGTTTCCTCACGGTCTCACCAGAACCTTCGCTGATTTTTCATTTAGCAGAAGGATGGTTTATTTCTCACGTTTTATCYGACAGCTGGCTGTGTACACACAGCTGGAGGCGGCTCTTGGAACGCTCTGGAAAGGTGCCACACATCTGAGGGTTTGCAGGTGTCACTTAGGCTGAGCACTAAGCATTTCTGTTGGAATTCCCACTCGGAGCCCCCCAAAAAAGCCCCAAATTTCACATCTTTATGGGAAACGCTTTCAGCCACRAGGTCAACTCAGCTCTGTTTGTGATGCTGGCGTGAGCCCACCCTTGGGAACTCCCTGGGGATTCTCTCCAGGCTCCCTTCCCGGCACAGCAGGTGCACAGCCCTTGTACCAACCCTCTTTTCTCCTCTTCCCTGTCCTAGTTCTGTGCCGGGGACAATGTCACCGATTACTACGACACCAACACCACCATCGACTACAGCATGTTCGAGTCGCTGTGTGAGAAGCAGGAGGTTCGCTCCTTCCGCGCCGCTTTCCTCCCGGCCATGTACAGCCTCATCTGCTTCATGGGGCTGCTGGGCAACGGGCTGGTGATGCTCACCTACATCTACTTCAAGAGGCTGAAGACCATGACAGACATCTACCTGCTGAACCTGGCTATAGCAGACATCCTCTTCCTGCTCACCCTGCCCTTCTGGGCCGCCAGCGCGGCCACGCATTGGTCTTTTGGGAGTTTCGCCTGCAAAGCCGTCTACTGCATCTGCAAAATGAGCTTTTTCAGYGGGATGCTGCTCCTGCTGTCCATCAGCATCGACAGGTACTTTGCCATCGTCCAGGCTGCCTCAGCCCATCGCCTGCGCCCCCGCATGATATTCATCAGCAAGGTGACGTGCATCGTCATCTGGCTGCTGGCCTTCATCCTCTCCATCCCTGAGCTGGTTCACAGCGGTGTGAACAACCTGGAYAGCAACCCCAGTTGTTCCATCATTGCTCACGACTTGCAGACCTTCAGCACTGGCCTCAAAGTGTCCCAGATGGTGTTTGGCTTCTTAATTCCCCTCCTGGTCATGTCTTTCTGCTACCTCGTCATCATCAAGACGTTGCTCCAGGCTCGCAACTTCGAGAAGAACAAAGCCATCAAGGTCATCATCGCCGTGGTCATCGTCTTCGTCGTCTTCCAGCTGCCCTACAACGGTGTCATGCTGGCCAAGACCATCTCAGCCTTCAACCAGACCAGCTCGTGYGAGGAGAGCAAGGCGCTGGACGTGGCGGATGACGTGACCTACACGCTGGCCTGCTTCCGCTGCTGCCTCAACCCCTTCCTCTACGCCTTCATCGGCGTCAAATTCCGCACCGACCTCTTCAAGCTGCTGAAGGAGCTGGGCTGTCTGAGCCAGGAGCGCCTGTGGCAGCTCACGTCCTGCCGGGACAACAAGAGGTCATCCTTTGCCATGGAGACTGAGACAACCACCACCTTCTCCCCCTGAGCCGAGCGTTTTGGCTGAGCTGGAATGGTTTTGGACACTTCCTCCAGTCTGAACTCCTGGCAGAGCAATACCTGTCACACTGCAGAGAAGGTGAGGGGAAAATCCAGGAGCCTCCCCCTGTTTCGGGCAGCCAGGACTGCTGGCCAATATCCCACGGGTGGAGAGACTTTACAGTAGAGTTGTCACTAAGAGAAAAGCAAGGGAGAGGTGGTGAATCTGCAATTCCTCCCGTCGTTTCACCTTCAGCTTAGTCTTCCCCTGCCAAAACGAGAAATGCTCAAAATRGAACATTTACCCTAAAAGCGACAAATGCCAAGAGAAAACAGACGTTGGTGCAGCAGAACTGTGGTTTGGAGCTGAGCTTCCAGGAACATCCTCCTGGATTTGGAGGTTGTTTTTAAGGACACAGCCCTGCTGCCCTGCAGTCCTACAGAAATGCCCTTGCACTGAGTCACCCCAAGGCAAACCCACACCCGTGGGCTCCATCCAACACACAACCCCAGCTGTGGAATATCCAAGCCCAAGGCTGCTCTGCCTTCCCCCGTGAAAAGTGAGAGACACCCTTAGCTAAAGCCAAATCCATACAAACTGTAGCCATAATTTCGATTACCTTTTATAATACTGTAGCCACTCACCGCTGTGTCAGGAAAAGTACAAATCCCACTTTACTTCTGCCTGTATCCTTTTTCTGGGCTATCACCCAGCTTACCTCAAGAGACCAGATATGAATGTGTTTCTGGTTTTCTGCTCCCTTCCCAGTCCTTCYAGCAGGACTTGAGCTGCCTTTGAAGTCAGATCTGTATTTCACTCATAAGCTACTGGGGCGTGTTGGTTTGATCTGAGCGCAGAGGACATTCCTGTCCTGCCACTGCCACAGCAGCTCAACAGCAGATCATTGTCACAGGAAATCAGAGCTCGGAGGAGCCCGGACTGTAATTCCAGCCGGCACTTTCACAGGAAGAGAGGAGATTCCTGGTGACAGATGAACGCTCTGGGAAGCGTGGGATGGCTGGGAGGAGCTGCTGCAGAGTTTGTGCAGCTGTCCCTGTCCTTGTCCTGTGTGCTCTCATCTCCACTCTCCCAGAGAGAAATCTCATCCTGGAGCTGCTCCTGGGGCTGACAGGGGAGACACATCCATGTTCCCCTGATACACAGAGCTRTGAGCAGCAAAACACTCACTAAACAGACATTTATCCTTTTATTCAACACGTGGATCCATCAGGAGTGACACAGAACTCTGGTTTTCATAGGTTGGAAAGCATTGCTTTAGAGAAGAAGGATAAAAATCAGCCTTTCCAGGACAGAATTCACTGGCTGGGTCTGAGGCAGCGCTGCCAGTTGTTCATCTGGCTGCCACCAGATCGGAATAAATTCTCCATAAACCATTTGCCTCTGGGGTACAGGAATTTTGCCAAGGGCTGGGATTTGGGAAGAGAGGACATTCTGCTGTGTCACCAATTTGTGCTGAACTGTTGAGCTCCTTTTCTTGTACAATGTCCAGGTAACTGCACAGAAGTGCTGCTTCTCTGTCACACAAAACAGGGGGTGACAACGGACACTGAGCAGCTGCTTCTCCTCGGTTTCTTCCTTCTTTATCTGGGCAAGACACAGCTTTTGAGAGCTTGGCTGGAGCCAGGGACACCCCAGACACGGGACACCCCCAGCACAGGATCTTTGCAGTTTTCCTCACCAGTACCAATAGATTGTTAATGTATATTCAATATTAAAGCTGCTTTACACAGACAAAGCTCGATCTGTTCATGAATGTACCCTGAGAACAAACACTCTGCTGCCCTGGAACCTTTTTTTGCAGAATCAATTCACCCTATTCCAGCTAGGAAAACTGTTCCACCACCACAGGGAGCTGCTGATAAAAGCCATTCCCCTCCTGCAAATGGAGAGGTCTTCATGTTTTTACAGACCAGATGTGTTCCAAACAGGATAACACGCAGCTGCCTCCACAAATGAGATGCAGAGGCACCCTCTGGGACAGCTGCAGTGAGGCAGAGGTGATGTCAGAGTGCCTGGCTTTCCCTGGTTAAATTTAACGAATTTGAACATCTGAACAAATTTGCATCTGATTTAGATGAGTCATGTTAACGTTGGCCTAAGATCCCAACTTGGTGTTCCCCCACTGATGTCTGAAAACWGACTGTATTTTGCTACTTGAGAAAAAATAAATTATAACGATTTAAGTAAAATGCTTTGGGGTTTCCAATGTATTTTCTCCATCTTTTCACACTCCTTGTCATATCCTTCTGTCCTGTCAGGAGCTGGTTGATCAGCTCAGCTGCTCTGCAAGAAAGAGAGCATGGAAAATAAAAAAAAAAATAGAATAACGTTGGTTTACTTCATCTGCTGACAAATTATAAAAGAAACGAGTCACCAGCATGTTAAGGATTTTTTATTTTAACTATTMACCCACCTGTCTTGATGCTGCTCCACAGCTGGATATAGCTACTCATCAAGGTTTAAGTGAAAAGTCTTTGAGCTGTAGAATTTTATTGGTCATGTTTAATTAAAGTTCAGGAATAAAACACCACATTACTGTGGGAATTGCTCAGGGAGAAAGGCAGCAGCTCTGGGGGGCTACAACCCCCACCCACACCCAGAGTGAGAGCAGGAACTGCAACTAAAATGATGAACACGACACTCCTGCCTTGACCTTCCCAGTTCATTTGTGCCTAAAACACAGGGAGAGGGGACTGCACCCTTCACAAAAAGTGTTTTGTGAGTGTAACCACGTAACTTCTTCAAAGTTCTTCTTCAAAGAGGAAGAAACTCAAAAACATGAGGAGGCAGAAGCCTGAGAGCCGTGACAGCCAGAGCCAAGGTCCATTTCTGCTTTCACTGAGCCATGAAAGTCTCACGTTTTCTCCCRGAAGAGAAAGGAAAAAGTGAGTTCAGCATCTCAAGAAGCATCTCCAGAGTGCAACACAACAAAATTTTAGATGCAGAACCCGAAACTCAGGGATCCTTAAATAAATGTTGGGTCTTGGAGCCAGAGCTGGGGATCTGCAGAGAGCCACAGCACTTTGAATCATMCCCTTTGCTCCTTGGAGATGACTGAGCCAAACTCTTTAATATTCAGGAACTTTCTTGATTCAGAAAGCAGAGACTACACCTTAAAGCTCTAACTCAAACCAGCAAAATTTACCCACCAAGCAACCACAACAATATCACAACTCGGGCCACAAATATTACAACTCAGAACCTGTTAGAAAAAACATATTTCTAGGAGGGATTTAACCCATTTTAATACCTTTCACCAGCAAGAGCTGCCTATTTCC